>NW_004798722.1:20623-25035 GCF_000002075.1 Aplysia californica | reverse complement strand
ACACACACACACACACACACACACACACACACACCAACAACAACAACAACAATAACAACAGTCTCCACCACAGCACCAAAACAAACACCATGTAATCACCGGTATGCATCCAGCCCTCAGCGTCCATTGCCTCTTCTGTAGCCTTTGGATTGTTGTGATAGCCCAGCATGACCTGTGGCCCCTTCACACAAACCTCTCCCTCCTGATTGGCTCCCTGGGCTTCATTCGTCCCTGGGTCAGATACCTTGTCAATACACAAGGAAATTTATAAAGGATGTTGTTGTGATATTATTTTTAATGCCCCCCACCCTCTCCATCATGACACTTTAGAACAATTGAAAACAGGCTGCTTTCAACCTGCCTGTCAGATTAACTAACCTGGGCTAAACAGGATGTGACAGAATATATTTCCCTGCAGCAGAATCAAACTCACACTTTTTTAGTACAACAGCATTGAGTTTAACCCCTAAACCACAATGTCTGGTAGGTCATAGTTGTTCACCGATAATCAGGGGGAAAATACAAATAACTACAAGCTATAGAATTTCCCCACTATGTATTAACCAGTTTGAAAATTAGCGGCTTTGTTTTTCATGATTTTTATAGATGAATAAACATGTTAACACTTTAATTCTTATTTTTATCAGAGCTTTGGAAAGAAAAACAAATAATCACTATGAATTCATAGTGTGAAAATGAGATTCTTTTTGTTTTTCATGATTTTTACTGATAAACATGTAAACAAATGAATTCTCACTTTGATTATTGCACTGGGAACTGGACATCCAACGGAATCATCTATAGCATTCTGGGTGATGGAGGCTGCAACCACTTCAGTCATTCCATAACCTTTAATAATCCAGATATAATACTTTCATTAATTTGGTGAATATAAAAATTGTGACAAGAGAATGTGTTGCACTTCACTTCACCAGTGTCATTTCTTATTAAAACAAAAAGTCCTTACTAATTAAGCACTTTAACCTATGCTAATAAGAATGAATGCTTTCCTTCCTAAAACTGAGAAGTGATCGATCTTTAAAAGATTCTGTTCTTACTTTATGAATCCAAAATACGACGTCCCCCTTACAGTTGCATCCTATGAGCATTTTTCAATTGATATAATCCCAGGCCCTGCTTTGATCTTTGGTCTTGTTACTCAAATAGTAGGATTTGAGTTAAGAAAAGCCCATCCCCACAATAACAGTCATTTAGTGTACAGAACAAGTAAGACAAATAGACTGGGGAAATGGAGAGAAAGAAAAGAAGTAAAACCACCAATGGCACTGTCCAACAACTGACTCCAAATAAAAGAAAAGTCCAGCTTCTTGATGAATCTTCAATTACATTCACATGGTTACATCTTAATAATAATAATAATAGATAGCATTTGTATAGCGCATATCCCCGCTCAACAGCAGGCTCTATGCGCTTTACACTATATTATTACCCCAGCAGACCATAGAACACTCCGAAACATTCTCAGCTTCCTGGGAAGCATACAGTGCAAGCAGCCGATTAAGCGCTCAAACACTAACAAACTGACAAGATCTTTCGCTGTCTATAGCCGGGTACCCATTCCCACCTGGGTGAAGTGAGGAAAATTTGTGTAAAGTGTCTTTCCCAAGGACACAACGTCGGGCCCTTGACGGGATTCGAACCCACGACCTTACGGTTGCGAGTCCGAGAGCCTTCACAAACATTACTGAATTTTCTTGTTTAATGATTTTTTTAAAGCATGACTACTCCAACACAAAAATAGAATGAACATACCTCAAAGAAATTTTATAGGAAGTTAAGTTATAATTTAAAATTCGATGAATAAAAAGTTGGGATGTTGTGACTCAAAGTGAAGTTAAAAGGAAAAAATTGTGCAAAAGCATTGACAACATCATGTACAAAGAAAAATGTATTAAAACACAACACTAATAATGCATGAGCAAAACTTGATAAGGAGAGGTGGAACAAAAACTGAGTTTTGAATCACCTCTCATTTGCCCTTCCTGAAGTGCTCAATGCGCTTTTTTCAAAAGCAATCATATTTCGAGCCTTTTGAGAGAATCTACTGGGATTTGGCAAGTGGATTATAAGCTGATTTTAAAGGTTTTATGCACTAATCGACACAATTGAGATCATTTAGGGGATGGGCCTATTCATCCATGCTAGTCAGAACTGACTGAGCCAAGTGGGAAATGGGGAAATAATATATTCCCGCAGATGCATGAGTGATTAAATAACTTACCTTGTATGAATGTAATGTGAGGATATTTGCTGGAAAACGTTTGTATTAACTCATGTCCAAGTGGGGCAGCACCAGACATAATGCGTTTGACCGATGAAAGGTCATAGCCAGCTGCTGCAGGATGCTTTGCCAAGAACAATACAAGGGGTGGAACTAGAGGTGCCATGGTGATCTGAGGATAATGGTTGGTTGGTTGGTTGGTTGGTTGGTTGGTTGGTTAGTTGGTTGGTTGGTTGGTTGGTTGGTTGGTTGGTTGGTTGGTTGGTTGGTTGGTTGGTCAGCCAACCGGTCCACCGGTCTCAAAGTGTCTGTTGGTCAGTTTGCCAGTTGGCTGGAAAGTCAGTCAGCCAATTGGTCGATCAATAGATTAATTGATGGGCCAGATTATAAGCAGGTTTGTTGATAGAAGAAGCCACTCATAGGAAAAAAGATGGTTGGACTGATGGATTTTATAGTTATTTGGCTGACCAATTGGATTTTTTAGGTGAGAGCACTATTTGGTTTGTTGATTGGACAGTGGCTGGTTCACATACTGGTTTGCTTGTTGGCTCATTGCGCCTTTAAGTTTTCCAGTTTTAGTAAGAGTTTTAAGCCACTTGCAACACAATAATGGCATTTGTGTCACGATGCGGAGGAATAGGCACTCGACAGTTTTTGGACCTGTTACGTTATTAGTATAATCTGAAAGCTGCCATGCTTTCTATGAAAAAAACCCATCTATCTTAAATAGAAGTCAAGCTATTTGCAACCGAAGGAGGTGGGGTCAATGGTAAAATTAGCGAGGAAACGGCCGTTAAAGTTCAGTAACTTCAATTTTTTTAGAGTCCTTGAAAACTGAAAAATTATATATTTTGTGCATTCAATCAATATTTTTCAGTAAAATTCACATGGAAATGTCTTTTTAGATAGACATGAAAGAGGTTGAGCCCCAAAAAATTTAATTAATATACCAAACTGGTGGAAAAATGCCCGTTTCTTTGATTTCATTATTTTGACGAGCACCTGATTTCACCACAATGCCTTACATGTAAGTACAGAAGATTTTAGGTGTTACAACAGAGTAACAAACACAAAGGAGAAAAAAAGGAGAGTGATAAGGATGATAGACGATTGATTGGAAAGAAGGAGCAAACCATACCAGAAGACCCGCCAACCTTCAAGTTGGTTGTATGTACACTTTTACATGATATGTTTGATGCTAATAAGCAACTGAACTCATTTTAAGAAATTAATCAAACTTTGCTATGAAATATCTGGCCCCTCCCCACTCCCCCCCCAAAAAAAACAAAAAAAAAAACACGCCTGTCACTACATGCTGATATCAAGCAGAAAGAATGATGCCCTTAAATATTATGCAGAAATACCCGGACCGCAACATTTTTAAAAAATGAAGAAAAATTTTAATCGGTGCATAGTTGGAGAAAACAATAATATGCAAAAAAGGAAAGGGTTTCATCTTCAACTCAGACTTTACTTTGCTCCTCTGTAAAACAATTTTTTTATTCAATTAAATAATCTTAACAAGTCTATGCATAATTTGATGCAATTACACTTGTAATTAATTAAGTCTTTTTACAAAGATAAATTCCCCAACTTTATAGAATATGTAAAAGAATGTTACGTAATGTATTTGACTCAACGGGGCAAAATGTCTAGGGTTGATAAAACTCAAATAAAGCAACAAGATAACAATGACTTTAAAAAGTTATTATAGGATTGGACAAATTGCACGATGGAAATAGATTGAATTGACGCGTTTTAACCTTTTCACTTCCCGGCTGCTTTACAACTTACCGAAGAACCGAAGACAGTCTCGGACAAAGCAGAGAAAGGGTCCATGACCCGAAGAAATGTAACTTGCTTCAAGGGATTTAAAACAATCTTTTTAAAAATCAGAACTGGCATTTTTTTAAAAAAGTTTATTGCCAAACCTTTATATAAAAGCAAGTAACGTTTCATACCATCTCGCCCGAGTAGTGGTCTCAAGCTGTTATATTTACTATGCTCATGCTGCGCATCCCAAGCTGCCTTTGTCGAGAGGTTACGATGTTCGCCTCTCATACAATTAAGGTCCCGGGTTCGAAACCGCACAGCGACGAAACATTTTCTTCTCCATTTGTTTTTGTTTTTCATTCACCACATTTTCTGCTCTCTAATCGTGTTCTGTCAT
>NW_004798722.1:12738-20523 GCF_000002075.1 Aplysia californica | reverse complement strand
AGGTAAAATGGTCACAAGAAAATCCCCTGAGCTAACAGAAGAAAAAGAGAGTTTGGTCACATTTTCATTTTATCCTATCATCCAACACACATCTCACATGTGCAAAACACACACACACACACACACACACACACACACATACACACACACACAAACAAACATACATACATACATACATACATGAGCAAAGTCTAACAACACTATACATCACAGCTTAACAAATATAAACCACTCTGTCATACATAGAAATCAGTTGTTAAATGGATTATGACACAGTACTAAACTTAGAGAAAAAACTGACAGTTCTCTGCCCTCTTTCTATAAAGAAAATAGTACATAATGCAATCTTGGTAAACATACTTATTTTTCTGTGATTTTCAAAAAGCTGTAATTAAAAGATTTATCCAAGTACCATTTCGTTAATTTTGCTTCACTGGTTCAGAATTTGATATTAAATTTATGAAAGGACATTTTTTTCAATAAGTTTATTAATGAAACTTTTATTTATCGTCGGGGAGTCACAGCATCCAGCCTTCCGACCACGACTAAAATCAGGCACAAGTTGTTCATGCCATTGGTAATAACACTGATCATACCATTGGTCATTAGACTGACATAATACTGACCATTACACTCTCCATAACACTGACCATATCAATGGTCATACCACAGACCACAACACTGACCGCACCACCGATGATAACTATAGTCATAACACAAACAATAACACTGACCATTAGTCATAACATTGACAATAACTGTGATAATATCACCACTGACCATATCAATGTCCATAACACTGATCATAAAACATATCATAGCACTGACAATACCACCTACTGTAGCACTAATCATACCACTGACAATACCACTGATCATAACACTGACCATACCACTGACCATACCACTGATGATAACACTGGTCATAACACAAACAATAATACCGACCATTGATCATTGACCATAACAGTGATAATAACACTACTGATCATATTACTGACCATATCATTTTCATAACACTGTTCTGTTTGTAACACTGATCATAAAACACATTATGCCACTGACTAAACCACCAACCATAACCCTAACTGGCTACAACACTGGTCCTACCACTGGTCATACCACTGACCACAACGCCAGTCATACCACTGACCATACCTCTCTCCATAGCACTGGCCATAGCACTGGCCATACCACCTACAATACCACTGACCATATGAGAGGCAACGAGGAGAAATCAGGCGCTCGTCTAAATAATGTAATCACAGAAACCAGCATTTATCTGGTGGTTGGGAAAAAAAGGGTCTTAATTTTTTTGGGGCCGGCACTATTTCTCCGAACGTTCGGGAAAATAAAGCTAGGCACTATTTCTCCGAACACTCTGAAATCACATCCTTTCCCCCAAATTTCGGATATTATATAGAGTATAGACCTACCAAAGATTGTTCGTATACAATATGGTTCAATCGGTCCAAAAATGTCCGCAGTAAATATTTATATAAAGAAATACTACAGTTCCAAACAGTTTTTCGCTACAGATATGACGTGTTGCCTTTGAAGGGTGCTGCTCTTAAACTTAATGTGTTGTGTTCACTCGTGTGCTGTCTAGATCTAGATCTACGGAGGGTTATTGATAACGACACATAGAACTAGCTTCAGCGTTTGTCGCTGCCGCGACCAATCAATCGTGGCTCGATTTTTTGGCATTTTCTGGTCGGGGAATTAAAGTCAAATTTAAAAAAAAAAAAAGAAAAAAAAGAAAGAAACCGAACCTCTTTACTTTTGAAAGAAAGTTCCCTTAGCTTAATTTAGTCTCTTTCTCACTTGTTGTCACCACGTTGATTTGTTGAATACGTTACAGTTACTTTTATTTTTCCCTCTTTGACTCTTTGTGGTGTTTTATTTTGTTAGTGTGTAACTTTTTTTCTTGTTATTGTTCTGATGTGTTGTTTTTCTATCAATTTTTTTTTGTTGGGGAAAGGGGGGGGGGGGGGGGGGACGTTGCATAGTGTAACGTCATTTAATTTGATGTTCCTAGTACCTACCTTCATTAGATTCTAAATATATATATACATGTATATATATAGATTTAAATGTTTTATGTTAGAGCGTACGTTCCACCAAAACCGATTACATATACTGACACTGGCAGGCCCCTTAATGTGTGTGATTCCATAATTTACATGTAATATCCTGTACTTTAAAAAAAAATAATTTACGCACTTTTATGGGTTCTAGGTTGACACACACCCTTATCTGTTAATTTTTGTGGTTGTTTATGGGCAGTTCGACTAATTTTGATTTAATTCTGTTGTGAAACCTTTCTTTTTCACGTTTTTACACTCATCTAAAAATCTCTAGACTAGCTCTTGAAAATTGAAATAGATATAGACCCAAAAATTTGCTCCTGTGTGTGTGTGTGTGTGTGTGTGTGTGTGTGTGTGTGTGTGTGTGTGTGTGTGTGTGTGTGTGTCTCTATGCATGTGCGTGTGTGAGTGTGTCTGTGTGTGGTAGTAAGTGTGTAAGTGGAGAGTGAGGAGTGAGTGTGTGTGTGTTTTTCGGGCTTTATTTCAGCCTTTATTCAGTAACAGTTCAAAGTATAAAAAAATAAAAAACAGGATACATTCACTCCAGTGCTCATGAGTCGTTCCTCTCTTTCAGTTTCACTCATTCATTCAATTCCCGTGTTCTCTCCCGCGGCTCATCCCCGTTCTCATGACTTTCACAACTCAGCTCGTCATACATTCAAAAGTTGCCCACTGATCATGTTTAGTTAGTGTGTGTATAAGTTTGTGTGTGTACATGTGCAGGATGGTGGTGGGTGTGTGGTGGGTGTTACTGACGGTTGTATGTAGGCGGGCTTGCCATGTGGTGTTCCTTCCCAGACCAGAGCCAGAGGCAGAATGAAAGTTGGCGCCGAACTCTCGCAATAAATAGGCAAAAAATCACGAGACCGGAAGCCGGAAACCGTTCGGAGAAATAAAGATCGGCACTATTTCTCCGAACGTTCGGAGAAATAGTCACTTCGATAAAACGTTTTTTTTTGGCTCATTACCTTCTATGTCCATTCAAGAACACATTTTAGTGTGGATTTTACTGAAAAGTGTTGATTAAAGGCACAAAAATTGTAAATTTGTAATTTCCAAGGACACTCAAGCTTTGGAAGTCACCAAACTTTGGCGGCCATTTTCTCACTAGATTTACCTCTGACAGCTGGCGACCCCCACCTCCTTCAATCGCAAGTATCTTGACTTCTATTCAAGATAGATAAGTATTTTCTTCGCCAAATGCAAGACAAATGAACGAGCTTTTAGGTGATACTAATAAGTCCATATGCCCCAAAACTGATGAGCCCCCGATTCCACTGCGTCGTGACGCATACCATTAGTCATAACACTAACCATATCACTGGTCATAACACGGTCCTTACTACTGGTCATAAAGCTTACCATAACACTAGTCATACCACTGGTCATACCATTGGTTAGAACAGTTATAATAGCGCTGATCACAACACTTACTGAAACTGCAGGACACTGCTGGCTGCAGTTACGTGAGAATGCATGACACCCTTTGGGAAGCCACTGGTCCCACTGGAGTAAGGCAAAAAAAGGATATCTTTCTGTGCGTCTACAGAGGTGTCAGCCAAGGTCGGTCCATCGTCTTGTGTGAGAGATTCGAAAGACACAAAATCCGGATGTTCACCAAAGACAATCAGGTGCTATGAAAAGAAAATAAGCAAAACAAAATAAGTAGTGTCAGTCCTTGGTCTTACAGGGACTTTACCTTCTTTTTTGCTTTCCTCTCTGCATTCCAAGGGTAAGCAATTGTAGGTTCTTAGACCCACAGTGGGATTCCTTTTCTCACTGTATGTGTATATATAGAGAGATATTATATGTGTCACCATGCGATGGAATCAGATGCTCATCAATTTTTGGGCTTAAGGAGTTATTGATATCATCTTAAAGCCTGTTCACACGTCCAGCTTTTCATGAGAAATTACCTGTCTGTCGTGAAGAGAAGTCGAGATATTTGTAATTGAAGGAGATAGGGTCGTTTGGTATCATAGGTAAAATTAGTAACAAAAAGACCGCCAAAGTTTGATGATTTCCAAAGCCTGAGTGTACTTAGAAATTGCAAATTCACATTTTTGTGCACCTTTCATCAATGCTTTTTCAGTAAAATTCATGCAAGTAAATGTTTTTAAATGGATATAAAAGGTGAAAATTTTAATTCAATAAAAATTGCCAAAAGGATGGAAAATGTTGATATCTTCAATTTCATTATTTTGACTAGCACCGGATTCCACCACGTTTCGACACATATTAATCCGTGAATAGATCAGTGCTTGCCAACCTAAGCAACACAGCCCACTAATGGGCAATTTGATAACGAAGTGGCTATTCGGACTCGAGTTTCAATAGCCTCCCATAGCTATTCGGACTCAAACTCCAATGAGCATTACTCTGAATGACTGACTTTTCTTCCCTTTGGAAAGGTTTTAACTGGACTTCCAATTGATCAATGATTTTGTCTTTCTCATCAAATAAAGCAGGTTAAACTACGGTACCTCCTTTGTTGTTCTGAAACTTTGATTTTCTATTTTATTTCACTGCTTTGAGCTCAGATTGCCATTTCCCTGTTTGCCTTTGCAGTGTAGTATTTCAGATTTTGCAGCTGCGGTTCACTTTGGACGTCACTAGATCTAATACTTTTCTTAATTTGTGTCGAAAATTTTGGCCAGATAATAAAAACCAAGGAA
Source organism: Aplysia californica (assembly GCF_000002075.1). Classification (NCBI taxonomy): domain Eukaryota; kingdom Metazoa; phylum Mollusca; class Gastropoda; order Aplysiida; family Aplysiidae; genus Aplysia; species Aplysia californica. Next base: position 15,761 of record NW_004798722.1, on the reverse strand, counting down.
GGCCAAGGTCGACCTGTTCGCTTCACATCCAGTAGCCTATGCCTACACCCGCTGATTACGCACACGCATTGGGAGTTTAAACTGAGTCCGAATAGCCACGGGGGGTTATTCAGACTTGAGTCCGAATATATGAGGCCATTCGATAATTTTGCTGGGCAGTATGGATCACACAGGTGGTGACAGATATTATTTGATGTTTACTACAGTTAGGTGAGTGGTAGGAAAATGTTTGCCTCTCAAAGGTGGCAATAAATGGGTGATCGACAAAAAAAGGTTAACAAGCACTGACAAATATGAATCTATTTGCCTTCTAACGAAAGCTTGCAAAGATGAGCTCGCTTGCAAAGATGAGCTCACTTGCTCATCTTCAGTTGTACAAGGATGCTTTACAGCTGTATAATGTATAAAAAAAAGGAACATCCAGCATTAAATCTCCTTCTGAATGTAAATACAAACAAACCTGTTGAAAAGACAACCACCCATTGTCAAAGAGAAAAGCAGTCATCTTAGACAGGTTGTCCTCTTGGTCAAAGTCTTTTAATTTAATATATAGTAGAAAACAAAAACAAAGGGGAAGTGGAAAGTGATTTGTACAGGTGGTTGTACTAGACAGGCGATCATAGCTTTGACTGAAACTGATCTTAAAAGTTTATCTACCAATGAAATATTGAAGGACGTTTAAGTTTAAGTATAAAACAACTACTGAAAAATCAGTGAGCAGGATAGTAGGGATTAATCAGGGACTCTATAAAATATAGTTCTGAAATATCTTTGAGCAGGATTCGAACTCAAAATAATCTTCTGATGTTATACATGATGACATAAAAGGGTCGAAAAAGTTAAAACCCAGGTTACCTCTGGTTTGTGTGACAAGCTGGGGTCACCTTCAATAGCCTTCACGATCGACACCAAGTCTTCAGTGCAAAAAACAGCCCTGGGTTGAGTATTGCTACAATACCGACAAATATCACCTGGAACAGAAATGGGTGAAAGTTTTGTATTCCATGCTAACTATTCGAAGGTGTAGGAGATGTTTTTCTTGAACATCTTTACAAAGAATTTGTTTGGTATTAATGGGGTTTTTTAAAGTTTGAGCCTCGCGAAATAACATTCAAAGACCACAAAAAGCTTTAACTGTAAATGACATTACATCTGATCTGCAGTTGAGAAAGAGAAGTCAATCAATATTACAGCTATGGCTTCAACTTAAACAAGAGACAGACAAAAGCTATTTGGTTTCAACACCGTAAGTTTATACAGTAAAACTTTGCAAACATGACAAGAAGCACCGCACTTCATCTCCCCCACATTAAACATACATGTAGTTATTATAGTTACATAAATTTCCAAATACTAATATTGTCATAATAATATTAATAGTTAATTTGTCAATGTCTGATGATGGCCAATGCTCTTGCAGAGGAGACTATAATAGTATCTTAAGAGAAATAAAGGAAACAAGGGTTAAAATGACATCTTCAGGTATGACAAATGAGACAATTATGGGAGATAAAAAATTTCCACATTTTGAAAATGGTGAAATGGTATAGGTTTAACGCCCTATCAACACTGTTGGATCATTCAATAAGCAAGGCCTGCGAGCTTAACATCCATCTCCGAAAAGACCAAACAAAATAGGACATTTGTGTCAAGTGCCTTTCCCAAGGACACGTCAGACCGAGCTGAGGCTCCAACCCCCAAACCCTAAATCTCTAGATTACGGTTCCTGTAGCCTAACCACTAGGCTACCGACTCCACTCCACATTTTGAGCATTTACCGATATTGCAATACCGTACCAAACTACACACCAGTAATACTGACCACTCGTTGATGCACTGTTAATTGGAGAGAAAGTAACCCCAAGGCGGGAGCAGGCCAAAGCAAGCACAGCGAGATCAAGGTTGTTGGTTGCAAACACCAGGGCTACGTCATTCCTCCTGAAGCCTAGCCCGTGGAGGGAATTGGCCACACTCTCTGATCTCTGCTTGAGAGCATTGTAGGTGATACTCCTTCTTGTGTGAAATTCTTCCTGGAATAGGGGAAAGAGCAAAAATACTGACGGGGAGCATAGGATATTGGGCGATTTCTTTTTTAGTAGAAAAAAATAGAAGCAACAGAGATATGGTTTCTTAGGAGACTGGTGAGATATCGTGAAAGAAAAAAAAATCAAGAGGTATACTATTTGATGAAGCCCACGTGGGACACTCCACTCACTGTTAATAACAATCACGAAAACACAACAGCAGTTTCTGGGACATCTGAAAGGACGTTCAGATCTTGAACATCTAGCTCTCACTGGGAAAACTGAAGGCAGACGGGACAGGAGTAGGCCCAGAGCAACCTACTTACAGAATACTAAACAGATGGGTAACGGGGAAAGATCAGGGTAACGTAGCTTTTTTAAGAGCATTCGAGCAAAGGAATGATTGAAGAACCATGATCGCCGATGTCTGCCACAGATCTGGCACTTGATGATGATAATGATGAGAAGAATCATAACAGGGGATGAAACATGTGTGTATTCGTGGGAACCGGAACAAAAAATATACGATTGGCAGAGAGGAGACGCCCGGGATCACCACGAACCCGGAAGAGCATTTTTTTTGTTTTTTTTTTTTTGTTTTTTTTTTTTTTTGGATATTATATTTCTTGGAATCTCTACATAAAGGGGAGGGGAGTGTGGAGAGATTGTCGGCTCTTTTTTTTCTCCGTTAGTCTTCACGCCTCTCTCTCTCTCTCTCTCTCTCTCTCTCTCTCTCTCTCTCTCTCTCTCTCTCTCTCTCTCTCTCTCTCAAGAGTTAACCTCAGCCTGATGTCCGATCAAAGACTTGTGCCCTGAAAAAGACGGCAGTTTCTGTTCCCAGAACTCTATACAAAGTGGACAACAAAGAGATTTCGGGTAAATGTCTGGCCTACTTAATTGAGGTCTCCACAATGAACTTCATTTACTTGACCAACTACATATCTGAGGTCTCTGGTCTTTGCGCGGCCAATGTGTGTGTCTGGGGGGGGGGGGGGGGGG
>NW_004798722.1:10514-12638 GCF_000002075.1 Aplysia californica | reverse complement strand
GTAGCCACGACGTCAAGCGCAAAATATGATCTTAACTATTGCTGTACGAAGAGACAGCACACAAGTCTGTCCCCGAAGTAAATTTCCCTGTTCTGTAAAATCAACCCTTTTTATTTTACAGACATTAGATTGGGTACATAGATCTACCAGCCGAAACACAATTTCTTTTCAATGTTATAAAAGTTGATCTCAATGCACTTATTCAACCCAACCAGCGGTAACCGTTTCCGTTTCGGCCAGAGTCCATTGCGCAGCATTGTTTCGACCACAATTTCTTCCTCTTCTACAAATCGCTTCCCCCTTTTATTCATTCTTTGATTATGGGGAAAAAATGAAAGTCACATGGTGGTAAGTATGGGGAATAGCGGGGATATTCAAGTTCAAGGACTCTCACTGCCTGGAGTCCATGAGACCGGTGACCTTTTGAGTAGTGTGCATTGACGTGTACAAGCAGCAAACCCGGCAACATTCTTTCGATTGCTGGTGTCGGCTTTATTGGAAAAACCATCTGAAGGCTCTCGTGGCCTAGAGGTTAAGGTGTCTCATTCAAAGGTTCCGGGTTCGAATCCGGGTAGCGACCGAAAAATTGTCTTCTCCATAATTGTCTCCTTTCACCTTCTTCCCTGCTCTCTTACAATGTTCTGTCGTCTGCTTTCGTCTCTGCTTTCTTCCCCCACCCCTTTCACCTCCTTTTGCCCCCCCCCCCCTTTTCCACTGGGCTCCTGACTCCCTCTGCAGCCTTTTTACTCTACTCCTTGGCTCTTTCTTACTGCTGGCTTTCAGCCACACCTCTGATCTTCTGGAAGGAAAGATCTACACCTAGCCTTCTCGGACAAGGGCGAAAAATCTCAGAGGACCCGAGTGCAAATTGCGCACGTTAAAGATCCCTTGGTGGTCCAAAATCGATAAGAGTAAGCTTCGGCCACCACCCGGACAAAATTCAAAATTTCCTACCAATTGAAAATGTTTGGTGGGTCCCGCGCGCTAATATGACCTTATGCAGTTGCGAGAACCGTAAAACACTTACCACAAAAAAAAGAAAGAAAAGAAAAACCATCCAGGGACAGTCCGCACTGACTGTTGCACCCATGAGAACCGGCAAGGTCAGAACCACATCTTTGTAATCGAAAAGCATGATGTGCATCATGTTCAAAGCACCTTGCTTGAGTCGAGCCCTCTGGGTCCGTAATTGTGGTCCCGCTCTCTATTCTGCTAATTGTCTTTTCAGTTCTGGATCCCACGAATACAACCATACTTCATCCCCACTGGTTATGATTTTACTTAAATGCATGTCCGTTTATTCCATGCGACTTTCAAATCCTCCCGCCCAAAATAAAAAAGGACTAAAGAGGCAGCGATTTGAAGAAATGGGAGAAATTGTGCTTGTAACAAATGCTGTGTTAAGGACTCTGGTCAAAGCGGACATATGGCCACTGCTTTTTTAGTTTTAGTAGAGGTTTTAAGGCGCTCGCAACTGCAAAAGGTCATAAGAGCACCAATATGGCCACTGCGTTTGGCTACTGGCTACATGGAATGAAAAAGCACATTGAGATTAACGGTCATTATTATTATTATGTTGAACAGCAAACATGTTTCTGTGGTGCAAAATTTCGGGTCTGTAAAATAAAAATTGTTGGCTTTACAGAATAGGGATACGTACTTCTAGGACAGACCTCGTAGACATGTATCTTAGGCCCTATAACATACATCAAGCTAAACTGTCTAAAATGCCTGGTCACCTAGTTGTAATAAATGTTGCTAAAAACGTAATCCCCGTATTTAAAAAAAATGTTTTAAAGATATTGACTATGGATAGTGCTATAAACCCTGCGTGTCGAAGTCTTGTGTCTTTGTGCGATTTTACCTGTTTAATTTTTTTTTACTTTCCAGTAATTGGAATACAACATTAAAGACACAATTCCCCCATTCTTTTCCATCGGATTAAAGTTTGGCAATTTGAAGACACACTTTTTCAAAAGCAAAGGTCAAATCTCCGTGGGTAAAACAAATACTGTGCGCCATAGTCTTGCGTGTATACAGAGAAGATAAGATAAGATACATCTTTCTTGTCCAGATCCTGGCACATTGGTTTGGTGTTTCACCACGAGTACACACACACACACA
>NW_004798722.1:4534-5863 GCF_000002075.1 Aplysia californica | reverse complement strand
ACACACACACACACACACACACACACACATAAACACACGCAAACACACACGCAAGCACCAAACACGTGCACACACTTACAACAAAGCTCACATAATAAAATGTATGGGGAATGATTCATAATAAACTGCTTATCAATTCAAATTCTATGCTACACAATTGTCGCTTCGAGACTAGAAAATAATGAACTACAGAATAAAAAGTGTAGGCCTTAATAAAGAATTTTGCAGAATCAGGGTACTCTGAGCCTTTTAAATTCAAACTACAATTTTAATGTGTTTTCATAAACATGAATTGTTGGGGTTTTGAAAGCCGAGTTATAATCTTACATTTTAAACTACACCCTAACATTATAATTCGGCTTTTAAATTGCAAAGTGGTGCATCTTTTAAAATGATAGTAGGCTATACACAACATATTTATAAGTTTTGACTTGAAAGGGTTTGTATCTTTTCTAGAATCTATGTCTCTTTCAAATCATAATTTTAAAAAGTATATTATACTATTTATACGCGCTATCAAAGCAACCATTTCAACATGCAATGTAATTATACTACTATGATGAATATGAAACATGAACACGTTGGGATAAAATTAAATAAGTAACACTCACAAATGCGATACGATCTCCGAATTCGTCACATCTTTGGTAATAAAATTCGTGGAAGGGTGCATCGGCTGAAACCACAAGATCTGGAAGAGGGGATCTGACAATGTTTTCCGAGATCAGAGGGTTGGAAGAGAAATTTCGCCTCGCGCTCACCACACTCACAGTCAAGTGGCTACTGAGCGGTGGAAATTGGAACCTCACCACATTCTTCTGAATGAAAACCGCGAGGGGTCGAGTGGAGAAACGGGCTGCTTCCAAACACGAAAATGAAGATGACCGTACAAGTAATGTTCTCGAGAAACACCGACGCAACATAGCGATTTTTTTGTACGGACTGTTCATCTAACAAGCGAGCCAAAACTGACGAACGACTGAAAACGACCGAAGCACGACTGCTATTTTTGTTGGGTCTGCTGACTATTATTCGCGTCCAGTCACTGTTAACTCCGGGCGTGTTGTGACCTAGATCTTGATGCTGCGGCGGTATTTTGTGTAGGTCGGAGTGCCTCGCTAAATAGGTCAAAGTCGAAGACGTTTTTGTAAATAATTGCGAACATTCGCTGCTGTCCCGAGTTATCAATATATTATCACAAAGTACGTGGGGGAAATGTCAGCTTGGACTGAGCTATAGCCTAGAAATCACACATAGATTTTCAGGACGTATAATGTGACACACACACACACACACACACACACACACACACACACACACACACACACA
>NW_004798722.1:0-1567 GCF_000002075.1 Aplysia californica | reverse complement strand
GTGTGTGTGTGTGTGTTTGTGTCGTGATTGGACGTACTTTTGTTATTTTTGTTTCATGCCCCCATTGACGCAATTTGGATCTTTTATGAGCCTGGTCGCTTCGGCTGTATCCCGTCTGAAACATTCACAATAAGTACTGTATTCATAATCATGTATAAGATCACGCTGGCATGGAGGACACGTCATTTGTGTGGAATGGTGAGTAGACGCAGCATCGCTGGGCTGTGCGCTGACACATAACTGATTTTAAAAAATATATTAATGATTTTCAAAAAGTCTTTCGAACAGTGTGAACCCTTTTCAGATATTCAAGGCAGATAGAGACACAACTGTGGTTTTAATGACGAGTGAGATGACCACAAAGTGTTCTCTCTCTCTCTCTCTCTCTCTCTCTCTCTCTCTCTCTCTCTCTCTCTCTCTCTCTCTCTCTCTCTCTCTCTCTCTCTCTCTCTCTCGGGACACATTATTAAATATTTTCAGTACGTAGGAAATTTCGACTTTTACCCCGGTGGCCGCCGAAGCCTACTCTTACCCTTATCGATTTTTAGACCTTCGAGGGATCTTTAACGTGCGCAACTTACGCACAGGCTTCTGAGATTTTTTTGCCCTTGTTCGAGAAGGCTATAGATTTAGGTGACAGGTGTTTATCTAATTCCTACCTTAGTATCAGGGGCGGGGTGGCTGGAAGACAGCAGTAAGAAGTTATAAGAAGGAGCCAAGGAGTAGCAGCAGTAGAAAGGCTGTAGAAAGAGTCTGGCGCTCAGAGAAGGGGGGCAAAGGGAGTGAGGGGGTTGGGGTAGAAAGAGGAGACGAAAGCAGACGACAGAATATTGTTATAGAGCAGGAAAGGATGTAAAAGGAGAAAAATTTTGAAAAGAACATTGTAATGTTCCGTCACTATCGAACGAGAGGCGAACACCTTAACATCTAGGCTACGAGAGCCTTCAAACGAACTTTTCAGGAGAGAGATGGGGGGGGGGGTGGAACAACCAAAGTTTGTTTCATTTCGCATTTGATGATGTACAATTTAGCGTTTGCATTTTAGCGCTTGCGTTTTAGCGCATTATTGAAATACTATTCTAATGACAATAAGACTTGCAATTTTCGTGTAGGACTACACGAAAGTGGGAATTTGTCCGCGAGGAGAATATAGGACTCAAAAAGAAATGTCAACATTCTGAACCACGGCGACGGTTATATAATTTATCTAAAACCACTCTACCGTGCAACTTCCTTGCTATAGACTGCTGCTGTCGTAGCAGGGAAAACGAAACCCTCGAGAATTCTTTTCATCACTTAAATTCAGAAGCAGTTACCTTTTTATTGCTTTTGTTTGCTCTCATACTTGAATGCTATTTAAAAAATAAAGTCTTGCTGTTAGCATGCCCCATCCCCTCCGAAATTTAAAACAAGCCACACTCGGACACGTGCATTAGACATATAGCCTACATATTTTCTGTTTTTCGATCCTGTTTCCGTCTGTCTATCTCTGTCTCTCTGCCTCTCTATCTCTCTGTCTTTAGGCTCTTTCTCTCTCTCTCTCTCTCTCTCTCTCTCTCTCTCTCTC
>NW_004798721.1:103899-104900 GCF_000002075.1 Aplysia californica | reverse complement strand
CCAGGTCCCGGTTCTAGACCACATGAGGTGCCGGTGCAGTGCCTGCATGCACTGTGTGTGCCGCTGGCGACAGGCCGTCATGGACAAGTTCGCGCGGAAAGTTGCCGCGCCGCGCCGCGTCAGGAAGAAGCCGAGTCGGCGGTCTCCCAGGCTGCGGGTGGCCGTGCGTCACCGCCACAAGTCGCCATCTGCAGCAAGGCCCGCGGCACTTTTCCGCCAGCGGAGAACTCGCTCTCTGTCCAGGTATTGTTGGTGTTGTGCTACGTCCTTTGCTTTCTTTGTAAAGTTTAGTTTTAGTAAGAGTTTTACGGCACTTGCAACGCCAGTAGACTACATAAATACTGAAGATTTGAGCTATTTTAGTTTTAGTAAGAGTTTTACGGCACTTGCAACATAATCAGGTCATATGAGTGCCGACGATTAGAGGTGTTATAAGAGAGTAAAAAACACATAAAAAGAAAGAGGAGAGAAAAGGGCGATAGATGTTTGATAGGAAAGAAGAAGCAAACCACACCAGGGCACCCGCTAACCACCCACTGAGCTATTTCAAGAGAGTAACATACAAAAAATAATTATTAGGGAGAAGGAGAAGGAGGAGGAAGAGAGATGATGCCAGTAGATGTTTGATAGGAAAGAAGTACCAAACCATACCAGAGCACCCGTCAACCACCCACAATGTGTTGCTGGACACAAGCCATCAGAAGATTGTAATTATTTTTTTTTTATTGTAAATAATTTACGCCCCCGGCAACACAATTAGGTCGTGCAAGACACCACTGCTGTCATACGGTTATACAGCCAGCCCAGGCAGAGTGTGGTATACAGTTTAAGCAGGCACACGCAGCAACTTGATTTTTTGAAAAACCAACAAAAACCTCCCCACTTGAGAATCGAACTCACATCTTCCGCACACAACAGCAAAAATGTAAAGCATAATTGTAGCACAGACGCCGGTAAAATCCCAACAAATCACAAACCCCCAAGCCCCAACCCACCCCCAC
>NW_004798721.1:99554-103799 GCF_000002075.1 Aplysia californica | reverse complement strand
CCCACCATCATTGTGTGCTAAAAGAAATTGTGTCGGATACTAGGCCTAGCGCGGGGGCGCCCTGTTAGACCAGACGGTATCATGCTTGACTACGGAGCAGATGGCCTTGGTTTGAATCCCAGGCTGGGCATTCTTGAACTCAAGTCGTTTTGTGGAGTTGTGTTAGTAAGCGTTTTACGGCACTTGCAACACAATATGGTCAAATACGTGCCGAAGATTAGAGGTGTTATGAGAGAGCAACCAACATAAAAAAGAAGGAGGGGAGATAAAGACGATAGGTGTTTGATAGGCAAGAAGGAACAAACCACACCAGAGCACCCGCCAACCACCCACTTTGTGGAGTTTTCAAGGCTCTCAGTCCTATCGGAGGCGAGCATTAAACCCTGAGGTAACCTAAAAGTGTTGATAAGGGTGTTAGTTTAACCCGTGCTCTTTTACGACAGCGGTAGACCATTTATATAATTATCCAGTGTTCTGTTGCGTATATTATCGGCCACTTTGTGCTGAGAAAAAGGAAAACAGACAGACAGAACATCAGAGGGAGAATAAAAGTGAAGGACTTATCAATGGCGCTTTCCAACCATATTCGCTTTTAGACATTCTTTGGGTGACATTAAGCATTTATTAATAATAAATAATAGATAACATTCGTTTAGGGCATATTTCCGCTCTGCCGCGAGCTCCATGCGCTTGTTTTAGTATTTAGTAAACGTCTTATGACAACTGCAAAATAAACAAGCCATTTTAGTGAAGGCGATTAGAGGTGGGACTAGACAGTAACACACGAAGGAAAGAAAGAGGAAAGATAAGGAGGAAAGATGTTTCATAGGAAAGAAAGAGCTAACAACACCACGGCATTTAACATGGGACACATACCTACCGTACAATCAGCGATAGAAACGTCTTCTACTACAGACTTCAACATAAGTTAAGGACCACCTTGACAGACGACCCTGATTTTTATAAGAATTCCGAAAAAAGGACAGCAATGAATGTGTCAAAATGTTTAGCTCTGAAAGTGTTAAGGCCCCGCGTCCACCGCGCTTTTTCATCACTTGCAGGCCAAGCTCACATGCAAATGAGCTTGTTTTTGTCAGTCATTGACTGCCTTTGCCTGACTACGCGATTTTCCTTTGACGTCTGGAATCATCGGTCTTCTGGTGGTCTGGTGTGGTTTGATCCTTCTTTCGTTTCAAACATCTATCGTCTTTATCTTTCATCCTTCTAAATAAATAAATAAATAAATGACATTTATATAGCGCTCAACCCCGAATAAAGTACCCAGGCTCTGAGCGCTTTACAATACAGTACAACATACAACAGTAACATGAAACGTTGGGTTCTGACTAAAGAAAATTATTCCAAATATTCATTTTATTAATTTAAAAACAGAAACGACTTCAGCTGACATTTGAATGAATCAAAAGATTTGATTTCTCTCAAAGTACTTGGTAAAGCATTCCAGATCTTGGGGTCTTGGTATTCAAATGTCCTTTCACCCAATGTTTTAAGTTTCATAGATGGTAAAAGAAATTGTGAGGCAGCGTGGTGGAATCAGGCTCTCGTCAAATAATAATCAAAGTGAAGAAATTTGCATTTTTCCACATGTTTCTGAATTTTTATCAATTTTTCGTTTTTTGGCTGAACACCTTTCATGCCCGTTAAAGAACTCATTTCTGAGTGGATTTCTTTTCAAAACGTTGATTAAAGGCACACAAAAAATGTAAATTTTCGGTTTGCCACGGACTCTTTAGCTAAGGAAACAACTCATCTTTGGCGGCCATTTTCTCACTAATTTTACCTCTGAAAACAGGTGACCGCCACCTCCTTCATTCACAAATATCTCGACTTGCATTCAAGATAAATGGATATTTTTTTCCTCCAAATAAAGACAAGTGAACAAGCTTTACGATGATACCAATAGATCTACATGCCCAAAAATTGACGAGAGCCTGATTCCACCACGCTGCCTCACAATTTCTTTTTGTCAGCTTCGTACGTTTCTCTCCAGTGCCACCTGGAATCGTCTGCTCCTATACATGTATAAAGCTTCACCCATTTATTTTGTTTTCTTTACGAACAGATCCCCCTGCAGGTCCCGCTGCTCGCCCCTGAGGTCACCAAAGGTCACGTGGTGGTTCGGACACTATGACCCCAAAGATGACGTGTGGGATAAAAAGGGAGCAGGAAACCCGCCAAATCCCCGGGCGGCGTGGAAGTCTGTGTGGAAAACCTGCCCGCTAAACGAGAGCGCCGATTACAAAAAGCAGCCAAAAGTGATGTTATCCTCCGAGAGTGGTGGCGATAGACGAACAGATTTCTGCGACCGTGTAGCCATGGATGGTACGATAGAACCCTCGGTATTGCGTCATCAGAACTCGTCGTTACGTCACCAGAAACAAAAACAACAGCGCCATCATTACCACCCCGCCAGTTTATCTACGACCGAGGAGGCGGAGATGAGGATGAGAGAGGCAGAAGAGAGGAGGAGAGGGATAGATAGAAGGACAGAGAGGACGATGAGGGGGAGAGAAGAAGAAAGAGGAGAGAGTCGTGTGTCTGGGCGATGCGGCAAGTGTGAGAGCGACAACAACAACACGGACGACACCTCCAACTGCCCCCCATCGTCCTTTTCCGATAGTCAGGGCAGAAGAAAAGACTCACCCCTCTCCCTCAGAGAGCTCATGGGTTCCCAGCACGTTCCGAGAGACGAGGGTATTCCCGGAATTACCGCGCTAAATCCTCCCCGTGATGCGTACTATAAAACCGGTCCTGGTAATAGTCACTACAAGAACGGCTCTCGTGAAATGTATAAGAATGGCTCTCGTGACCTAGATCTATACACACAAGGCTCTGGTGAACTCTATAGGAACGGCTTTGACGACCATTACACACGAAGAAAAGAAACGAACAAAGAATCATACACAGCAGACGTCTCCCCTCACACCAGCCAGTCAGACACAGCCAATAGGTATAGGCACAGGGCCGCACCAGGGGGAGGTAGATCCCCGTATAGACGCTCACCCCAGGACGCCAGGGACGGGGGTTTGAGTCCTGGGATAAGTCAGAACTGCACGATTACGCTAGCCGATCTCATAGAGACTCGAACTCGGGACCGATCGTTGCGACGTTCAAGACTGAAGGAGGGTGAGGGTTGTGGGGAGTGTGTCGGCCACAGCCACGAGACGGGAGGCAGGGGTGGGGGTGGGGGGAGAGGAGGAAATGGTTACGGCTATAATCCACCGGCAAACGTTTGGGGAGACAGAGACAGAGAGAACACGTTCCGGTACGGCTCACCAGCGGGTGTGAGGGGACAGACAGACACACACGCACGCTCGCCGAACACTGCTCACGACAGGCGAGGGTGGGGGAACGACGATACAGACGGATACGGCGGACGAAACGGAAGAACGAGACGACACGATAGAGAGAGGGAAGACTTCTTCGACAGCAGACCTCACCGAAACCACGTTTCTTCTTTTTCTCCGCCGTCTTATAGTAGACAGCCTTCGCCTCCCTCTCCTCCTCCCCCTCCTCATCCTCCTCCTCTTCCTTCCGTGCTGGGCGCTGGTGGCGGTATTGCGGGGCTCGAGGGCGCCACTAATGCGTCACACTGGGGCTCAACATCATCCTCGACTGAACGACGTGACCTTTCCGATACACGGGGTGGTGGTGGTGGTGGTGGTTACTGGCCCGGCCTCACGTCATGGGAAGGAGGAGGAGGAGGAGGAGGTCGTGATGTCACTAGAGGATGGGAGGAGGAGGAAGGTAGTCGCCACCTCACGACAGGAGACCCTACACACTTCAGACAACTTTCTCCTTCGGCTTCTTCGCCCTCTCCTCAAGAACACCGTCACACCAACTCCAAATCACACCACAACCACACCAGCACCAAATCACATCACAACCATAGCCACACCAAATCACACCGCAACCACACCAGCACCAAATCACAACCTTATCCCAACTCCAAACCACAACACTACCGTAGCAACACCCACCAGCCGCCCCCGGAGAGCAGTCCCCCGTCCCGACAGTCTCCAGCCACGCCCCAGCGACACAGCACCGAGCCAGGGCACACGGGGAGGTCACAGCGCGATGACCGCGGAGACCCGCATGTGGGGCACAGGTACCGCCGCTGTGGTCAGGGGGCAAAGGTCGTTCAGACAGGGGCTACGGCCTACATGGAGGATGTGATGAGGGCTCCCCCTGGTGGTGGTGGTGGTGGTGGTGGTGGTGGTGGTG
>NW_004798721.1:97329-99454 GCF_000002075.1 Aplysia californica | reverse complement strand
CTGGTGGTGGTGGTGGTGGTGGTGGTGGTGGTGGTGGTGGTTGTAGAAGTGGTGGTGGTGGTTGTAGAAGTGATGGTGGTTGTAAAGGTGGTGGTGGTGGTAGAAGTGATGGTGGTGGTGGTGGTCGTGATGGTGTTGGTGGGGGTGGTTGTAAAAGTGGTGGTGGTAGATGTGGTGGTGGTAGAAGTGGTGGTGGTGGGGGTGTTGGCGACAACAATAATGGCGGTATCTACAGAGTCCTCGCGAACAAGACCAGTTGTAGGCGGATGTCAAGGTCAAGGTCAGGGTCGGGGTCAAGGTCAGGGTCAGGGTCAGACGAGAGTGAGAGTGTTCGGAATGTGTCCGGTCAGCGAAGGTGTCAGTCTCCCTCCCCATCTCCGTCCGGTTACTTGACGCGAGGGTATTGTAGGAGTGGTGGGGGTGGTGGGGTTGGTGGGGGTGGAAGTGGTGGTGGTTGTGGTGGTAGTCGTGGTGGTGTTAGGGGTGGGGGTGGTGGGGTTGCTCAGGATGGTGGTGTTTTCGGTTCTCGGGGTGGTGGTAGTTGTGGTGGTGGTAGTTGTGGTGGTGGTAGTTGTGGTGGTGGTTGTGGTGGAGGTCAGGGAAGTGGGTGTGGCCATGTTTCCCCCCGCGCCCCCACCTCCACCAGCAGACGTTCCCGCTCACGCACGCGTAAAAAACCCGCCGATGTGACACATCACGAATGTGACACCTCTGACAGAAGCGCCGGGAGTTTTAGCCCCTCGCGCCATAGACACGACCTTGACATTGACAGAGAGCACAGACGTCATGACCTTGACCCTGATGCCAACACGTACGACAGCCCCCAACACGACAGACATTGTAGCGTGAGCCCAGTGTACGACAGCCCCCAACACGACAGACATTGTAGCGTGAGCCCAGTGTACGACAGCCCCCAACACGACAGACATCCTAGCGTGACCCCAGCCTACGACAGCTCCCGCAACCACGCCGCCGCCAAAGACAAGGAGAAACTACTACAACAACAAGGGAACGGCTACAGCAACACTCACAGCGACGTAAATGACCGCTCTGACGTCACTGGTCACCACAAGAAGCCCCGGCGGTCAGCCTCGGCGTGCTCTGTCCTCCACCCCCCGCCACCACCCCTCCTCCCCTCCCTGCGCGTGCTGAGTGAGCCGGCCCCGCGGTGCGAGAGGGAGTGGGTTCGGAACCACGTCTCTCTGATGGAACAGTGTGGGAGGGAGAGGCACCGGACGGCCAGGGAGAGGATGAAGAGGATCGCCGCGCGCTCACAGGGTCTCCGGGAGTCGGTGGGCGGTTTGAGGGTGGACCTGGACGAGGTGGAGAGGAGGATGGACAGGGTGTGTTTTGGGTTTTGGTTTTTTATTTTAGTTTTAGTCTTCAGTTTTAGTTTTTAGTTTTTAGTCTTAGTTATAGTTGTTGTTTTTTGTTGTTTTCGTTTTTCGTTTTTCTTTGTTTTTTACTTCAGTCTTTTTGTTTTATTTTTTCGTTTTTAATTTATCGATTTAGTTTTTAGCTATAGTAAGAGTTCTGAGGCACTTGCATGTAGGTCATATTATATGTATCGAAGATTAGTAGAGGTGTTACTAGATAGTAAAATACAAAGAAAGGAAGGAGGAGAGATTAAAGGAGACACTCAAAGATAATGTCACGTAATAGATAGATAGATAGATAGATAGATAGATAGATAGATAGATAGATAGATAGATAGATAGATAGATAGATAGATAGATAGATAGATATTAATTATGTACCTTTTGTTTTTATTTTTGCTTATATTTCTATTTTTCCGATAAAATGTGTATTTGTCTAACAGTAACAAAAGTGTGGTATGCCCCATCCCCCACCTTAACACCACCCCACACCCCCACCCGCACCCCACACCCCTCACACCCCTCACACCCCTACACCCACACACCCACATATCACACACACACACACACACACACACCCTTCCCCCACCCACAGGTGTACAAGCTCCAGGAGCGCTTCCTGAGGCGCACAGAGGCCGCTGTACGGATGGCCCGGGTGACCACTGGTCAGTGTGTGGCGGGGGCAGGGCGGTGGTCAGACGGTGGTCAGTGTGTGGCGGGGGCAGGGCGGTGGTCAGACGGTGGTCAGT
>NW_004798721.1:96249-96778 GCF_000002075.1 Aplysia californica | reverse complement strand
GGGGTTGTAACTTTCTTTTTCGTTTCCTTTGTTTACTGTAAAGAAAATGTCTGTTAAGATAGATCTAGGTGGTAAGAGATTGCCACCAGTAGGGACTACTTCATTTTCTTCCACTCTGTGGAAGCGTTATTCTATGGATAGGATTTTATTCTCTCAAACAAACAAACAAACACACAAACAAACAAATAAACAAACAAATATTGACAAGCAGAACAGAAAAATTCCCATCTAGTCTTTGCCTGTGGTCCTGAAGTGTGAAAACGGCTGACCGTAACACTAATCTTTAACTTTGAAAAAACTTTTTCTTTTTGACAGAGTGATATGATTCTCAATGTATGTTTTTTTCCCGACAGAATGAATGGTGACAGCTCCGGCTATGGGGGAGCAAACGGGAACGGGAATTATGTCACGGCGCCAGGTAGTTGCATTCTCTCGCTTACATTTGACCTCTGACGTAGCCACTGTTATGTACCTTTGACCTATGACCTCTGACATAGCCACTGTTATGTACCTTTGACCTATGACCTCT
>NW_004798721.1:92696-95870 GCF_000002075.1 Aplysia californica | reverse complement strand
GTCTGTCTGTCTGTCTGTCTGTCTGTCTGTCTGTCTGTCTGTCTGTCTGTCTGTCATATCTGTCTGTCTGTCATATCTGTCTTTCTGTCCCTCTGTCGTATCTGTCTGTCTGTCTGTCTGTCTGTTATGTCTGTCTGTCTGTCTGTCTGTCTGTCTGTCTGTCTGTCATATCTGTCTGTCTGTCATATCTGTCTTTCTGTCCCTCTGTCGTATCTGTCTGTCTGTCTGTCTGTCTGTCTGTTATGTCTGTCTGTCTGTCTGTCTGTCTGTCTGTCTGTCTGTCTGTCTGTCTGTCTGTTATATCTGTCTGTCTGTCTGTCTGTCTGTTATATATGTCTGTCTATCTGTCTGTCTGTCTGTCTGTCATTCTGTCTTTTTGTCCCTCTGTCGTATCTGTCTGTCTGTCTGCCTGTTATATCTGTCTGTCTGTCTGTCTTTCCCTAAGCACTAAATGACAGTTATTGTGTCGATGAGCTTCTCTTGACTCAAATAAACAAACAAACGAACAGACAGACAAACAGAAAGTTTATCATCAACCGTCCTTTATTGTAGTGCATGCTGTTCTTGGCTCCAAATGATCAGATAGCAAACGGTTCTTTTCCATCGTTATATCTTAGATTATAAGTTGAGTTTTTTAATTTTTTTGATATCTTGGGTGCATTTTAAATATATGTCACTTTTTGTAATAAAGTGTAAATACAAAGTTTGGAGAAAAACCAAATTTTTTACACATTTGAAACTTTTTATGAAATACATGTTGGAAAAAGAACTAATCAAAAAATGTTTAGACTCAAGATATTGTAAAATCCTTTCAATATGTTATTAGGAAATGGTTACATGTGTATTTTCTGATCAAACTAAATTTTAACATTGACTTTTTTAACCTTTTCACCCCGTTTGTCAAAAAATAGCCCTGTGGACACGCATATTTTCTTATTATAGTTTAACTGACTTCTCCTGAGGTTTGATACTAACAGACAAGCAAACACGTTTTTCTCATTCTTTTTCCTTATTATGACTGTATCGAAGCTGTACCTTTGTCCGACCCTCCACCTCCATATATCTCTCTCTTCAACTCCCCTTCATATACCCCCCCTTCTCTCTCTTTCTCTTTCTCTCTCTCTTTCTTTCTCTCTCTCTCTCTCTCTCCCTCCCTCCCTCACGACCATTATCAAAGCTGTTCCTCTCTCCACCCCCGCCCCCATAAGCAGACAGCCCTGGCTACTACTACAACAGCGGGCCCAACCAGATGATGTCCCCGCAGCCTCCCATGGGGGAGCAGCCGCAGCCACAGCCACAGCAGCAGCAGCAGCAGCCTCAGCAGATGCCGTTTGCCCAAGGACACCAGTCCTCTCTCTTCCACTTCAATTCCAGTTCCTTTTCCAGTAAGTGTCACCATTGCCCAGTTTATATATTACAACTTTTCTAATAAGTGTCACCATCGTCCAGTTCTTACGTTACAACTTTTCCAATAAGTTTTCACCATCGTCCAGTTTTTACATCACAACTTATAGTGAGGCTTGAGGTGCTAAAAAAGTAGTGGAACTTACCCTAACACCCACCTATAGCAGACAACCACCTGTGCAAGCACCCTCTTCCTACCCCCCACCCTTTGCATTTGTTCAACACTATAGTGACACGATAAGACAGTCACCTAGGACAGTGAGTTTTCTCACACACAACATACCTCCCCAGTTCTACGCGTTTTGAGTCATTATTTCACACAAAAAAAGGTCCCGATTACGGAAGCACGCACATGTGGGGGAAATTACGCACTTTTCCACCCACAAACTAGCCAGTTTGAAGTCAGTAAAATGTTCTTATATCGACGCCAAATGACGGAAGTGCAATCCCGGCTTATGTTTGGACTAGGCTTGTTGCTGGGCTCATTTGGAATGACAATGATCTCCCCTTCACTCTGCAGTGCTGCGCGCACGTCGCATGTGTGATAGGCCCTTTATTAACTGGCAACATCCGGATCAGGTCTCTTCTTGATGAGTGCGCGAAATTTGTCCGAGTCAGAGCACCCAGAAATCTGCCAGTGTGTGCATGATTACACTGCGGTGTCTCAAATTTCTCAAAATAATATTTTTTTCTTTTACTCATTGTCTCAAATTACTCAAAATCATTTTTAAAAATCCTGATATTTGGATCTTGAGCTAGGGAGGTATGAAGCATTGGGTGGTTGTCTTTGACAGTGTCGCTTATACTCGGTGCTCGTGTCCCCCATCAATGTCTGGTTTCTGTTTTCCCATCTTGTTTACTCCTGGGCAGAAGTTCGTGTGATATCTCATGCCTTTTTGGTTTTGTAACTTTATTCATAATTTTGTTGTTGTTTTTTTGGTCTGTCTATTCCGTATCCTAACGTGGTGTATGTCCACAAGAGTTTGGTCACACTGTCAGTCAATATGTGGAGGGTCAGTGAGTGCAAGGTCTCTTCTGTTTGACTAGGAGCTGCTCGCTGTGTGTGCATTCTTTGATAATATGTGCTGGCCTGGTCATTGTCGCGGTCACTCAATACTCCCTGTGTCCTGTAGTGTACTGTCGCGGTTAATCAATACTCCCTGTGTCCTGTAGTGTACTGTCGCGGTCACTCCCTGTGTCCTGTAGTGTACTGTCGCGGTCACTCAATACTCCCTGTGTCCTGTAGTGTACTGTCGCGGTCACTCAATACTCCCTGTGTCCTGTAGAGAACTACGTTTCGAGGGCAGTATTACATACAGACGTGTCTCAAAAGTTGCCAAGAATGACTTACCTGTGGCGTCGGTGGCCTAGTGGTTAGGCTCTCGGACTCGCAACTGTAAGGTCGTGGGTTCGAATCCCGTCAAGGGCCCGACGTTGAGTCCTTGGGAAAGGCACTTTACACGAATTTCCTAATCTTCTGGCACTCACATGACCTTATGCAGTGGCGAGCGCCGTAAAACATCTACTAAAACTAAAAAAACACAAACAGTTCAAAAACTTGATTTGTCTTTCTCTCCTGGTCTCAGTAACACAAACGGTCTGTTTCCTCTAAACACAAAGAGCTCACTCACAAGTTACAGCAGTCACTTTAACGAGGGCCGCTCTGTAGAAAAATAAGCATATTGATCAAACAATCAAATTATCAAATATTAATAATCAAATAATCAAATGATCATATATTAATAATCAAATAATCAAATGATCAAATAT
>NW_004798721.1:89827-92596 GCF_000002075.1 Aplysia californica | reverse complement strand
GTAACTCTCATGCACACAGACATAGTAACTCTCATGCACACAGACATAGTAACTCTCATGCACACAGACATAGTAACTCTCATGCACACAGACATGAGTGTCGTAAAACTAAAATGCAGGAAAAAGAGCAAAGGGAAGCATATCGACACAAAGGCACCCTCCAACCACCCTCGTCTTTTGTTCTACAGCTGGAAGTCCTGAATCGTGTCAACTTATGCCATGCCTTTGCCCTTAAGACACATGCAGTATGCATGGATAAGTTGTCAGATCGGAACAATATCTTCTCAGGCTCTGCCATTGTTTTCTGGCGTGTGCGTTCATTGTTCACATTCCTGTCTGGAGATTTTTATTTTTAATTGTTGATGTTGGAATGGATTTTTTCTGTTTGATTGTGTTTGTTTTTGGTTCTTATGGACCTGTCTGGTGTGCAATGACGTTGTTGCCCTGGACAGGTAAGGACAGGTATGTTTTGGGTTGGGGGGGAGGGGGGGGGGTTCAGCTTTAACTTAGAGGTAATGATTGTGTCTTACTTTTCCAATATTTTGACGTGACGGGTTATTTTTCTTTTTGTGGTTTTCTTTATTCTTGCGACCCTGTATGTCAAGGCCAATGGGTGGTTGGCGGGTGCTCTGGTGTGGTTTGCTTCTTCTTTACTATCAAACATCTATCGTCCTTTTCTCCCCTTTTTCTTTTTTATGTTTGTTACTCTCTTGTAAAAGCTCTAATCTTCTGGCGCTCATATGACCTTATGCAGTTGCGAGCGACGTAAAACCTCTACTAAAACTAACTGTCAAGGCCAGTGCGGGCTGAGAAGGATCCCAGCATTCCAGCAAAAAGGTCGAGATACTGGATACAAATTATGTACCCCACTCCCACAGGTGGGAATGAGCACTCGACAATAGACAGCGAAAGATCCTGTCCGTTTGTTAGTGTTTGAGCGCGTGTAATCCACATCTCCGACACCGATACGACACATCACCGACACCGACACGACACACATTGCTATACTACCAGAGTCAGAAGTTGTCACTTTTCTTTCCCTGCTGTGTGTCGGCTCCGTATCAACCAGGTTTCATTTCGGCGCCGTTTCGCCTGGATGTCATGCCGTATCGAAGTCAATGTGAACGTGATGTTGGTCGTTACCCTCTCGGTTTGGGTTTTAATCTATTCATGTTTGTGTATGCCTAGTTGTGACAACCAAGAGATACGTGCGGTTAACAACCTTGGTGTGGAATTTGACAGGCACATATTTTGTACTGACTTAACCCTGCACTAGCCTGGTTGGGATCTGAGAAGCTGGAAAAAAACTTCTTTTTTGGGGGGGTTGCATGATCCTAAATTCTTTTCAAACGTGTTATGTCAGTCTTTACACTCAATGTTTTAAGTATAATTTTATTATGTTTTGAAAGCCTATATCCCCACGTGGGACGCTCACTGTTTAAAAACAATCAGGAAACGACAAATGCAGTTTTTGGGACACCTGAATAGACATAAGGGCCTTGAACATTTAGCTCTCACTGGCAAAATTGGGGGCAAACGAGGCAGAGGTAGGCCCAGAGCAACCTACTTAGGGAACCTAAACAAATGGGTAACAGGGAAGGATCAGGGAAACGTAGCTTTTTTAAGAGCATCGGTGCAAAGGAATGAATGGAGAACCATGATCGCCGATGTCTGTCGCAGATCTGGCCCTGGATAGTAATTAGTAATTACCAAAAGATAATAGTGTTTCACAACTTGAGTGCACAGTCTTACATGCACCTTTGTACTGTATCATTTCTATTCAAGCCTAGTTGTGATCTATGAAGCTGGAACCAGCTGTATTTCTTTGTCATTCGTTCTGACTTCTTTCATAACTCGTTATGTCGAACGTTACTTTGTCAGTTTTGTTTATAATCTGTTCATATTTGTGTATGCCTAGGTAGATCTACTACTCTTTGTTTTTTAGAATGTCTGGCGGGTACTCAGGTGCGGTTTGCTCTTTCTCTACTTTCTATGAACTATCGCCCTTGTATATCTCATTTTCTTCACACGTTAGTCTCTTTCTACACCTCTCATCATCGGCACTTATAGTGTCACTTATTTGTGTTGCACATGCTGGAAAACTCGACAGAAAACTAAGTACAATATTGCAGCCATTCTGCACCACTCTCGTTCAGTACCGCTGTCGTTTTGAATCACTCACTATCGTTTCGTGTTGATATCGTTCGGTATCTCTATGTCATTTTGAATCACTGTCTTTATCGTGTTGGTGTCGTTTCGTGATTCTCTGTCGTTTTGAATCACCGTCTTTTCATGTCGGTATTGTACATTTAGATTTCTTGTCAACAATCAGTAGGACTTTATTAGTCTTACCCCAAACAAAAGTGCTGGAGCCAATGAAGTGGTGTTGTGGTGAAATCAGGCGCTCGTCAAAATAATGTAATGGAAGAACTTGGCAATTTTCCGCCTTTTGGGCTACCTTTTTTTGGTGGTGGGGGGGAGGGGGGGTCAAAATTGTTCAAGTCCACTTTAAAGAATACATTTATGGGGTTGATGTTACAGGAAAACGTTGATCAAAGACACACAATAAATGTAAATTTGCAGTTTGCAAGAACACTTAAGCTTGGAAAATCACCACCCACTGGCGGCTATTTTCTCGCTTATTTTACCTCTGATACCAGGCTCCCCTGACCTGCTCCTTCGTTCGTAAATTAATACCTTGACTTATTTTCTTGAGAGATAAGATTTAAGATTACAATTTTAACCGATAACTCCATAATTATGCACCCC
>NW_004798721.1:87484-89727 GCF_000002075.1 Aplysia californica | reverse complement strand
AATCAAACAATCAAATATTAATAATCAAATAATCAAATGATCAAATATTAATAATCAAATAATCAAATGATCAAATATTAATAATCAAACAATTGAACAGTTAAACAATTAAACATCAATCAGACAATAAAATGATCAAACAGTCAAATAATTAAACAATCAATTAAAGGATTTAACAATCAGATGATCAAACGATCAAACAGTTAAACCATCAAACAATTGAACAATTAATCAATCAAACAATCAAACTGTCGAACAATTAATCAATCAAACAATCAAACAATCGAACAATTAATCAATCAGACAATCAAACAATCAAACGATTCACTGGCCAGTTGTCTAGGTGTGAGCGACTCACCAGCTGTGACAAGCCTGTCTGCCATGCAAATTGATTGTTCCCACAGCCCTCTGTCCTTCTCACATTTTTTTTTTTCATTTTTTTTTTATACTGCCGGGGCCGGCCGCAAGTTTCTTCTTGGAGGGGCGGTAAAAAGTGGGCAGAATGTGATAACATTTCCTAGCAAAAGCTGCAGTGAAGGCGCAATTTGATTAAATCCTCCAAAAACAATCATGTTTGGTTCGGGAGAATTTGATCAAATTGTTCCAAAATTGTGAAAGCTCAAGTGGTAAGAGAGACGTATATGTTCCCCGGTTCCCCCGACTTTCCTCAACCAATGAGTTTGTCTGTGCTTGTCGGGGGAAAAGTCGACTGTTACATCCAGGGAAAACTCTAGCGTCACATTTGGTATAGTTGATAAAATTGTTACTTTTAGTATAGTTAATTGTTACTTTTAGTATAGTAGTACAGTTGATAAATTTGTTACTTTTAGTATAGTAGTTTAGTTTATTATTACATTTAGTAAAGTAGTATACAGTCAAACCTGTGTAAGACGGTCACCCATTGTCAATGAGAAAAATGGCCGTTTAAGACAGGTGGCCATCTTAGGCAGGAGTGATCAAGATGAAGAAAATAAACCATTCCTATCTGGAGTCCCAATCGAAAGTAGCCGCATTTATTGTTCTTGTTTTTGTTGTTTTTGTTGTTGTTGGTTTGTATTTTGTTTATTTTTATTTTGTTGCTGATTTTGCGCAAGATGACAATAAAACGAAATGTATCAGATGAAGGAAGATCGAGTGCCATGTTAAAGCAAACATATGGGTCGCCACCATTCGGAGAACGAGTGACGCTTCTGTCGCAAGTTCACATTGACGTCCTTTGTTACTTTGTTACAGACTGGGTAAACAGTGACCTCTCATCTCACGTACGATTTGTGTATGAGTTCTGGGCGGGGCTTATGGGTTATGAGGGATCACATGTTTACCTCACCAGCAGCTGAAAATTGGCACCTATTGGTCAACAGTGGGAGGGGCCTACGCAACATGATCGGTTGGAGGGACTACCTGCAAAAACGACAGGTGATTGGATTATGACGGCCGGCCCACAACGCCAGGGGCCAGTGCACAATCTATGACAAAACGTAATGGAGTCACTAAGGTGGCCGTCTAAGACAGGTGTTATTGCTCAGTGTAATAGGGGTTGTGTGTTAAAATATGGTGGCCGCGGCCGCGTTGGACAGGTGCCCGTTTTACACACTTAAATTATATAGGAAAAACGCAAGGGGGGAAATGGAAAGTGTCCGTTTGTACAGGTGGCCGTCTTAGAGAGGTGGCCGTCAGGGCAGGTTTGACTGTAGTTTATTATTACATAGCATAGTTTAGTGTCACATCCAGTATAGTAGTAGATCTATAGTCTAATGGCGTATCTATCTCTGTCTAGTCTAGTCGTTCGTTTAGTGTCACATTTAGTGTATAGTTTAGTGTGGTATCTATGGCAGTATAGTTTACTTTCACATCTAGTATAGTAGCATATAGTTGTGTAGTCGTGCCAATCAGTGATGTTAATCAGTCCTTGAAGAGGGGGAGGGGGTAGGGGGGTGGGGTGGTTATATTAAAAGGGGCAGTCATTGTTGTGAACAAGCCAAGGTCAATAATCCTGATTGAAATCAGCCCAAAGACCCCAGGGAAATGTATTCCAGTTTGAAAGTTGATATGCATGTTTTGCTGATTTGCGTTTCTGATATGTAAAAACGTTTTTGCTTGAGGCCAAAGTATTTCTGTCTGATTTATGAATGGATAATGCCTGGCTTTGCAAGTTTCTATTGAACGCTCTGCTAGTTTGGTCAGATTCTGTTTGGAACTATGTGGTAGACAAAGGAAGACAGGACTTTACGGAAAGGGGGGGG
>NW_004798721.1:66705-87301 GCF_000002075.1 Aplysia californica | reverse complement strand
GGGTAGGTGAAGGAGACTTTTCTCATTTCATAATCAGAAGCCAGTGTTTGTGACAAGGTTGTGTCCTGTAGTCATCCTATTGTGGGCCTCATTTCTGCTAACGTTCTGCATGTTCGTCTAAAAGAATGAAAGGGGAGTTTTTTTGTGTGGGTTGTTTTTTTTTGAATGAAGTTTTTGAGGATGAGTTCGTCTATTTTAAGCTCAGAACTTTTTTTTTTTTTGCTGTTGCTTTTTTGTTTGTTTTGATTGAATTTGGTCTTGTACTTTCTTTTATTGTGGAGGAGACTACTGAGTTCTTCGGACTTGTACATTTTTGCTTTTGTCATTAAATGTATTGGTACGGTGTAGATCTATGATATGTTTTAGAGTCCTTCAACGTACAAAGCATGGCTGTCTTAACCACCCCTTTGCCCTCCCCTCATCCTCTACTCATGTCCCAATATGTCAATTTCATTGTTTATTTCTGAAAGTGAGATTGATGCCTGATGTGAAACCATAGATCTATCTCATTCTCATTGTGTTGATTTCATTGGGAGAAGCTCAGTTGACTTTTGATGCCACTCTCCTCTTTCCTTGTCAGTCGTTATATCTCCTTGCCTCTCTCTCTCTCTCTCTCTCTCTCTCTCTCTCTCTCTCTCTCTCTCTCTCCTCTTTCCCTGTCAGTCGTTATTTCCACTTCACTCTCTCTCCTCTTTTTCTTGTCAGTCATTATTTCCCCTTGCCTCTCTCTCTCTCCTCTTTCCTTGTCCATCATTATATCTCCTTGCCTCTCTCTCTCTCTCTCTCCTCTTTCCCTGTCAGTCGTTATTTCCCCTTCTCTCTCTTTCTCTCTCTCTCCTCTTTTTCTTGTCAGTCGTTATTTCCCCTTGCCTCTCTCTCTCTTCTCTTTCCCTGTAAGTCGTTATATCTCCTTCTCTCTCTCTCCTCTTTTTCTTGTCCGTCATTATATCTCCTTGCCATTTTCTCTGTTGGGATGCTGTATCCCTCTCAGCCCGCATTGGCCCTGACAGACAGGGTATGAAGTCTGCCTCCTAAATGATCATCTTCATTGTGTAGATGGGGGTATACACATTTTGTCAAAGAAGAAAATCAACGAAAAAGTACTTTGTTGACAGGCTGGAGTTCCCTCCTGCTGTCCTGTGTCTCTTGCATGGTAGGACTTGGATAGGAACAGACTAAATGCCCATTCTGTCGTCCTGTACTTTACAATCCCAGAAGTCATTAAGAACAGACTAAATGACCGTTCTGTTGTCCTGTACTTTACAATCCGAGAAGTCATTAAGAACACCTCTTGCATGGTAGGACTTGGATAGGAACAGACTAAATGCCCAATCTGTCGTCCTGTACTTTACAGTCCCAGAAGTCATTAGGAACAGACTAAATGACCGTTCTATTGTCCTGTACTTTACAGTCCCAGAAGTCATTAGGAACAGACTAAATGACCGTTCTATTTTCCCTGTACTTTACAATCCGAGAAGTCATTCCCGGCATGTGATCGAGTTGACAGCTGTCGTCATCTGTGATGTATGAATTTCCAGGTGGGATGTCCAATCCAGCCCTGGCCCGAGCCCTATCCACTTTGAGCGGGGACAAGAACCGACGGCCTCGTAGCGAGAAGAAGCCGATCCCCGATGAGCAGAAAGACGATAAGTATTTTGAGAGGAGGCGGCGAAATAACGAGGCGGCCAAAAAGTCGCGGGATGCCAGGAAGCAGAGAGAGGATGACCTGGCGATCAGAGCCAGTTTCCTGGAGAAGAGCAACTCGGTCCTGCGCGTGCAGGTTCACTCCATGAGGGAGGAGGCCATGAAGCTCAGGCAGATGTGGTTCCAGAAGTGCCAGACGGGAGATTTCTATCGCAGCTCCGTCACGCCCATGGACAAAGGCAGAGACTCTTTAGGCCAGACTGTTAACCCCGCCCCCCAAGCCTTGGGTCAAGGACACATGCCTCCATCGCGGGGTCGGTCATCGTGATGTCGATCATCATCGTGCGACCGTCTTTTGGATGACTCATATCATCGTGCGGCCATCTTTTCGATGACACACAGCGTTTAACCTTGTCTAGAATGTTCCAGTCTTGTCTCGTGTCCCTGAGCCCAGAGGTAGAGCTGCGTCGAACTTCTCTGTACAGACGTGACAAACTTCTCTGTACAGACGTGACAAACTTCTACGTACAGATGTGACACACGGTCACTGTTTCTCGTCTGTTTGACCGCGGGCTGAGCAGTGTTTTTGTTCATGGAAGCAATGGATGCTGGGAACGTTTTACTTCACGCACCAACATATTATGTCACAGTTTGCATCTTTAAGTCTTAGTAGAATATGGCTATTGGAATATGTTGTAATAGATTATGCAGCTAATCAATCGCAGTGGATTAAAAAAAAATTAAAAAATATTGTTTTAATGTAACTATAATGGGAATTTTAGTCTGTCTTTGAGAAGACACTGTGCCTTGTCACAAGAAAGTGACTTACTGACTTCAGTCACATAGAGACGTCTGTGGCCTAGAGTAGACGCTATTCGTGTTTTGTTTTAGTTGAGTCATTGCAAATTAGAACTTTAGAAAGAAGTTGTCTTTTTCTTTGCTAAAACTGTACTTCATCCTGCTTTTCATTTTGCAGGTTTTTGTATCAGATCTTTTGTTTTTTGCTCCATTCATTTTCTTATTTGTTTTGATTATTGTATTTTCCCCTACACATAGAACTGTACACATAGAACTGTACACATAGAACTGTACACATAGAACTGTACACATAGAACTGTACACATAGAACTGTACACATAGAGCTCCCCTCACAGTTCAGCTGTGGTTTCTAGATGCAGCAAATTGACACATGTAGCATAAGGTAGAAACTGGAAAATTCTAGATATTTACGTCTTGAGACATCTGTCTTGTGTGGTTCGTGAATGTCACTTTACCTTCAGTTTACTTTGTGTCTAATGACTTTAAGAAATTTGAAAGTGCTGAGTTTGGCTTCCATCTTAAATAAATATGACTTTTCTAGAAAATGGATATCATGTTTTTGTTGCCTTCTATGGAAAGTGTTCATCTGTCATTGATGCGATCTGTAGATGCACCACTTTTTAGATTCTGTTCCTTGGTTTTTTTTAAAGAATATGTTTTTTTAAAAGTTTCAACCGAATAGTCATTTAATTTTGGGTGACGTTTTTGTGATTGAAGCTTTGCAGAAATGATCCCGGTGCTGCGACATGTGTGTGATGTGTGAAATGCGTAGACGGGTAGTTGTCTGTTCTTTGATTTGTGGGCAGAGTAGTGGGGTTGTCCACTGTTCTAGTGTGGCTGCTAGAGATAGAGGCAGAAACAGAAGCAGAGACAGAGAGAGAGACAGAGACACGGAGAGAGAGAGACAGACAGAGAAAGAGAGAGAGACAGAGAGACTGTGTCCTGGGCTCGGCCATCTTGTGATTCTTGTACAGGAAGTAGAAATGTAAAAGTTACTCAATGTGTACGGAAACCGTCTGCTAGCAGTCGGGGGTGGGGTGGGGGTGGGGGGGGGAGGGGAGGCAGGGCATCAACTGAAATGCTTAAAGTCAGGGTTAGTCATAGAGTTAGTGTACATCTGTGGGATTAGTTCACCAGCTTTATTTAGCAATTGTTACTGGGTGCGTCCGGTGATAATTAAATTATTGAATGAGGTATTTATGGCTACTTCTGTTACTTATATTTGAATCAACGGGCTGTGGCTGTTTGTAACTGATTATGACGAATAATTTTACAGCGATTGGTTTGCGTTTCATCTCTGTAATGATTGTGCTAGAACTGTGCTGAATATCTGTGCGTGTTCTGCGGTTTTGTTTGTGTGTGTTGTAAATGTTTGACGTTGCTGAAACAAGTATTGCAACTTTGCTGGCAGTCTATTTATTTATATATATATGTCGTCCTCCAGAACTGGGACATTTTATGCAAGCAAAACTTTTCTGTTTAGTGTGGGTTTTCCTCATCTGTCCGGTGCACTTTACATTGACAATATTAATTACGGGTAGCCTTGATGTGTTTTGTACTGCTCTTATTCATATGCTTGATTTGTCACAAGATACTCTTTATCTCATCTTGCTTTAGTATTTTATTCAGAAGGGTAACTTTTGGTATATTCCAATTGTTTCTACAACTATATATATATATATATATATATATATATATATATATATATATATATATATATATATATATATAACTTTTGTACCGTATGTGTGGCCTGTGGTGAGGCAGCTGATGGTTAGACCTGTTGCTGTTCTCAGTGCTGGTCTGCCCTCTGTGTCAATGTTTGCCATACGTGGACACTCGTAGATGTGTCATGATTTCTGTGTTTTTTCATCACACTTTTGTACGTATGCTGCAGCAAAGTGAAAATGTACTAGATGATAGGAATGGATGAATATGACGGGCACTGGAGAAAATAAAGAGGTGTCATGTTTTTGGTCTTTTGAGTATTTGAGAAAAACCGAAATAGAATGCTTGACCGCCCACATTTCTCTCTAGAACGGTAGAACTTTTTGTCCAAGCCTCGTGTTGGGGGACCCTCAGGTTGTAGTGCTGGACGCTTAGCTGGGACAGGAGATGTGTGTGTGTGTGTGTGTGTGGGTCACACTGGGACAGGAGATGTGTGTGTGTGGGTCACACTGGGACAGGAGATGTGTGTGTGGGTCACGCTGGGACAGGAGATGTGTGTGTGGGTCACACTGGGACAGGAGATGTGTGTGTGTGGGTCAACTCTGTCCATTAGGACTGGAGATGTGTGTGTGTGTGTGTGTGTGTGTGTGTCAACTCTGTCCATTAGGACAGGAGATGTGTGTGTGTGTGTGTGTCAACACTGTCCATTAGGACAGGAGATGTGTGTGTGTGTGTGTGTGTGTGTGTGGGTCAACTCTGTCCATCCCAGGTCTAACTGAGAGTAGCCACAGCTGACAACTCTTGTTTTCCCCCTGTACCCGTCATATTGTTACGTTTTAAACTCCTTGTTCTGTTGGAAAAAATGGGAGCTAATATATTTTAAAAAAAATTTCCATTGTAGTCCTTGGTACCAGCAGTAATGTGAGTCTTGGAACATGAGTCAGTTGAACTAATGTCAAACCTGTGTCTAGAATATTCTAAGAATTTCGAGAAATTCCCTGGGGGTTTTGAGAAACTTGACTGGCTGTTTTTGTTTTCTATTGTTTTCCTCCCGATCATGCAGAGCTCTGGCCTTCCTCTCTTCCTACGGCTTTTGGGTCCCCCACCTGGCCAGTGAAATCAGAAACGTAGATCAGAAACCCGAAGAAAAAAATAGTTTACGTTTTCTTTGATTTTTTACACTTTTGGCTTTTCCAAAATTTGTTTTGCAGACATAAACGTGGAGCGAGCATCACCCCCAGACCCCCTCTTCTTAGTACATGAAGGACCAACAGGTCAGAGCTCTTGTTTGTCACTTTGTCTACAAAACTTTTTGGGGTCAACTTATTTAGAAATACTCTTTTGTAGCTTTTGAAATATGAAGTTTGTTTGATCAAATACCTCATAGAACTACCAAGAATTTCAATTTATTATTGTCAGAATAACTGTGGTAAAGAATATCGTCCAATTGTACTTTCTGAGGAGTTATAAGTTAGTACTTTAGTTTATTACCTTAGAAAAACCCAACACACTAAAATGTTAATTTCATTCCTCCCTCAAGCTTTCATGAGGATCTGGAGCCCCGGTAAACTAAGATTGGTTTTTTTAATAAAAATGTAGAAATAGCGAAGAAAGTCATGAAGTTCCACCTTATGCTAGAGCAATCTTGCTGAAAAAGTATCTTCTCCAAATGTTCCACTTGACACTGGAGATGTACCCTCTAGTGATTTCCTGCACAGGGTTGGTTACACTACACTGACACGAGCTGGCTGAGGTACTAGGTGGCAGGTTTTCCTACACCGAGGGACCATCGACAATAACCGCAGTAATAACGACACAGCCTTCCCCACTCACACCGACAGTGACCGCTGTAATAACGACACAACTCTCTCACAGTCTCCCCACTCACACCGACAGTGACCGCTGTAATAACGACACAACCTTCCCCACTCACACCGACAGTGACCGCTGTAATAACGACACAACCCTCTGTCTGTTCAACGGTGTGAGAGGGGAGACTGAGAGGGTTGTGTCGTTATTACAGCGGCCACTGCCGGTGGTCCCTCGGTGTAGCGAGCTCGTGTCAGTGCGACAACCCTCTTCGGGAGATTCGGTGCCAGCTGACTCACAGCAACTGATGACAGTTAACATTACGTTCACATAAGGGCAAAGAACTCTCTTTTCTTGTCCCCTGAGGTGTGTGCTATTAACCGCAGACCATTGCGTTGTGTTTGTGCAATGCAGGTTTTTCTTGAACACTTTGCCGTCACTTGCCACAATGCGCCGCGGAAAATTATCCCATTTGTTCACTTGGCGCAGTTCTGTGCCAGGCTCCAGAAGTCAGTTGCAGTCACCCTCCTGGCTGGGGGACCAGATGGGGTGTGTTGTACTGCGGGCTGTGTCGTGTCACTGCAAAGTGTTGAGTACAGTTAAGCCTGTCCTCGGTGGCTGGGCGTACACCGCCCTGTGACCACCTGTAACAGAAGATCTAGAAGGTTCTGTGCTTGCTCATCTATTCAAGCTCAATATAATCCTCAACCCTTATCAATGTCATGGTAGTGCTTGGTGAAAGTTGGTTATTTTCTATGCACAGATTTGCAAAATGTTCCTTTGCTTTTTCACTCTTTTTCTGACTCTAGTTGCCAATAAGGCCATAGGATATGGAATGAGATATGATATGGAATGAGATATGATATGGAATGAGATATGATATGGAATGAGATATGATATGGAATGAGATATGATATGGAATGAGATATGATATGGAATGAGAGTGTTTCCTTTGAATAGTTTTTGTTTTTTTCTGAAAGTGTCTGGAATTCTGGAAATACGGGTGCTCCATACGTTCATGTTTTTTGTGTGTGTTCCAAAAGTCCTGCTTTATTTTTAATGTTGCCTTTCTGCCTTTCCCGTTGCTCAAATTCCCTCAAGTTAGGAAAATTTCCGTTCTTGTAAGTGCAGCTTGGATCCTTGATACTTGTGAAAAATGTAGTTCTGAAACAACTTTTGTCGCAACTGTAACTTTTCAGGTGCTTTAGAAGGTGGCACCCTGGCCAAAGCTATTGCGACGCTCAGTCAGGATAAGAACAAACGGCCTCGCAGCGAAAAGAAAGCTATTCCTGAAGAGCAGAAAGACGACAAATACTTTGAACGTCGCCGCCGCAACAACGAGGCGGCCAAAAAGTCTCGAGACTCGCGCAAGTCGAGGGAGGATGAACTGGCGATGCGGGCGAGTATACTGGAGAGGAAAAACGCCGTGCTGCGCGTGCAGGTCCACTCCATGAGGGAGGAGGCGCTCAAGCTGCGGCAGATGTGGTTCGAGAAATGCCAGGGGGCGGGCGCTATGGCGGGCGTTGCTCACCACAGCCAGATGATGCCCCCACAGAGCAACGGATTACAGCAGAACCCCTTGTCCTCCCACCAGGGCCGCTCCTCATGACAGACTCATCGCTTTCGCTAATGGTTTTTTTTTTTTTCCATGGACAAGTTGCTTTTCCTTCATCATGCTCAACAGAAGGTTTTACAATGATATGATATAATGTATAGAGTGTGATGTGTGAAAGGTTTTTAATGTCCACCTCTCATGATATGTTTGTATAATGTTTGTTTTTTTTGTGTTCCAAGAAATATGTTTATATCTCAATCTCAATAGGAATAAATGAAATGTTTGAAAAAATGTTTGTCAAGCTGTAGGTTTGAGTGTCTCTAACCATTCTCTATGGTGTTGTTTTACAATGCCCAACTGACCAGGAAGCCGAGAATGTTTCTAAATGACCACTTTCCTCCTACACTCTTTGAGTTTTTCAAACTGGTCATAGTTCTCCATGTTGAAATCAGAGTATGTTCGATTCCCCTGGTAGAGATATTGACCTCTACAATAAGTATCAGTAGGAGTATGTGATATTTCAGTACATGGTAATCAAAGTTAGACGATTAGAAACCACTGAAGCAGATCAGGACCTTCAAACTTTGAACAAAGAAACATTTTTCATGATCCTAGAAGAGGTGCAACTCAGTTATGTCAAAACATATTATCTCCCCCCTCCCCAGTGCTGCCCTTCTTCACACACTGAAATGTCTCTGTCCATTTTTCTTGACTGGCTTTCTCTAGTACTGAGTGCTTGTAGTGATGTTTAGCGTGTTTTAAACAATGCCTTTATCAGAATGATTGTTCTTTGATGACTGGGTACCAGTGACTGTTGGATAGTTTCAGTTGATGGCAGCAGCGTTCCCTGCTCAGGACTCAGGACTCCGGTGATATTTTGCAACATTTGAGAATTTACCACCATGAAATTGTTTTTTTAAAAAAAGAATTCATGTTATCATATAAGAAATGCAAATTATATGTGCTTTTTTTATATATATCAAATTGACGATTCTCAAGTTTGTCTGTGGCGTTACTAGATGGAAACCCGGTGAAGTTTGTTCTAAGAATGTGATTTGTGTCAATAACTTGTATGGCATGCTCTTGTCTCTGGGGCAGCTTGCGCATTTATGCTTTTTCCTTTTAGCTATGATCGGACATTTACAGTTTTAATGAAGTGTGTTCAGTTATCTCGTGCTGCTGACAAACATTTAGTAACCCTCCAAGTGGT
This sequence comes from Aplysia californica, assembly GCF_000002075.1. Lineage (NCBI taxonomy): Eukaryota > Metazoa > Mollusca > Gastropoda > Aplysiida > Aplysiidae > Aplysia > Aplysia californica. The sequence goes on along the minus strand of NW_004798721.1, from coordinate 78,596 downwards.
GACAGCCGATTTAGCCGAGCCGGCAGTTATTTGAATGAGTTGCAACTCTGTTCATCCCATTTTGTATGTAGTCAGACTTTTCAACTTTTTCACAAATGAGCTCGTTTTCCCATTTACTCGCTACTTTTTGAAAATGTATAAAGGTTTATGGTCTTAACTTGCTTGGTTTGCCTGTTCTCAAGCATTGATTTTTCAACGCACTATGGTAAAATCCTAGGGAGGAATGGACACCACAGGCTGTTAGTTAGCCTCACTTGGAGGGTTAAGATCGAGATGTTTGTGTTGGGCATATTGTGAAAAAAAAGAAAAAAAAGATTAATTAAAGCAATGGTACATTAGTGCAAAGATACCTATAGCTTTTAAACAATCACTCTTTTTTTTGTTGGGTTTATGATTTTATGAAAGATTTTAAATTACTGTCAGTGGCAAATTGCTCTTACAGATAAAAACATGATGTAGATTTTTCACATTGAAAGTACATCATCCCTTTCTCTTCTTGACGTTTCCATTTTATTGATGTCGATTTAATTTTACTTTGGCCTGTATTCCTTCTTGGATTTCATTACAGTTGAGCCTCTTCATACCGGTGTCTTCGAATGACCTTGTAGTCATTGATTCTATTAAAAGATTTGAAAATGTCTTAATGGATTCGTCCCCTTTAATCTCGGTGCAGCAAACTTATGTATTATTTATAATCCATTTTGTAAAATTTCTTCGTCTACCTCAAATCAGATGATATTTTCCTCTTCGGGTAAGATATACGGGTAAATATATTCTGTTTACATATATACACATATACACAAATATGCATAATTAATTGCCTTTAATGTTGTAACAGGTTGCATTTTTCTGTCTATGGCTATAAATTGCATTTTGATCTGCACAAGATATTAATTTGGCAGTTTTCTTTCTCAAAAGGAAACTCGACTTTTCCCTGTTCTCGGCAAAATTGCAGCCTGAGTCCAAACGTCTGACTTGTCGTGTACTTTGATTGTCAGTATTCCTGAAAATGTTTTAAGATGTTTCGAAGAAATATGTGAATGACAGAAATTTAACAAGTTTTCAAGAGTGACCCATTTTTAAGATTGAGCTTATTGAGTGTGTAAGTGTTTTGTAACTAGTCTACATGGATGAAAGATATTGACAGAGTTTACAAAGTGGAGTTTGAGATTATCAAGATTGGTTGTGTATAGCATCACATGTTACTCACTCGTACATCAAAGACAAACAAGGGAGATTTTTTTTAGCTTTTTCTGCTGTTGAAGGACCAATACAAACAAACAACAAAATGCAATCTTTGGACGTTTCATGTTACTCTAGAAATCTGTTCTGAGATGACTTGAATGTGTATCTGTCTTTTTGAGAGAGGCAATTAAAGATGAAAGTGTATCTGTCATTTTGAGAGAGGCAATTAAAGATGAATGTGTATCTGTCTTTTTGAGAGAGGCAATTAAAGATGAATATGTATCTGTCTTTTTGAGAGAGGCAATTCGAGATGAGAGGCAATTAAAGATAAAAGTGTATCTGTCTTTTTGAGTGAGGCAATTCAAAATTTCTATAAGAGAAGTGAATGGAAAATTTGTGGAAATTTGTATCTTTCTTGGCCGTCATGAAATCTTTATGCTTTGATTTTTCTACATGGAAAATGCTGTATGCTCTCTGGAATAGTTGTCAGAGTCAGGCTGCTGTAGTTGTAAACGAAGCTGGTCAATTGATATCATGGAATATTATATATATATATATGCTATGTCAAAGTACTGAGGAAGATTTCATGTTTTACAAATACTCGCCATACTCGTAATGAATGCATTTTTGTGCTTGGAGTCCTATTGGTGCCTGAAATACTCAGTTTGTCGGTTTTTCTTCAACTTTCATGTTGTCCTGCTTTGGTAAAATTGTTCTGCTCAGTGCAACGTTTTTGAATTTGCAGTTTAAAGAAAGAAAGAAATATTTTTACACCTTGGGATGTTCATTTTAGATGGAAAGTCGTTGGTTACAGAAATAAGGAAGTGGCTTTCTCTGCCCCTTAACAGGTTCAGGTTTTTTTTCGATAAAGGTTTGGGATTTTTGGGTTGGGGAATATTTTATGTGCTCACTTCTATCGACGTGATTTTTGCTTCCAAGTAATTTGAAAAATTATGGGAGACTTTTTTGCTTTGCAGATGGACGTTGTGTGGACTCATTGATAGGAGAGATTTTCAAATATTAAGAATAGAACAGAAATAAACTCCATAAATATGAAAGCTTTTAATACTGTTTTATGAATGTCTTACTTGTTTTCTTGATGGTGTTTTGATTCAATGTAAAGTACTCGTAAGTCTCTATCTTTTGGTAGCTTGACCTTATTTTTAAAATGTACGACTTACAAAAATTACAGTTTTAAGTGTTGTGTTAGCCTTGTTTTGGTTGCTATGATTGTCTGCGTCTTCTCTTGTTGTGTTTTTATTTGTCTCTTCCTTTACAACTTCCTCCTCCCGCCCACCCCTGCTGCTTTTTCCTTTCCTCATCCTTGCTATCATCATGTTTCCTCTACTTCTTTTGTATGTTTGTCACTCTCTTGTGAACTGCTATTTCCGGGATGCCTTGACAGTCGAAGCAGACATTTTGCTGTTGAGGCTAGAGAGGTGAGCAGAGTAAGTCTGATTCCCCGTTTAGACTTCTCTGTTGACATCCACCTCTTGGCGCTCCTGTGACCTTATGCAGTTGAGAGCGCTGTAAAACCTTACTAAAACAAAAGAAACCCATACCTTTTCTGTTCACAAATTGTTGGGGATAATGTTTGACTTGTGTGTGGCTGGCGGGTGCTCTTGTGTGGTTTGCTCTTCTTTCCTTTCATTGTCCTTATGTCTCCTCGTTCTGTTTTGTGTATGATGTTACTCCCTTGTCACTCCTCTAATCTTGGACATTTATGTGACCTTTTATGTTGCAAGTGCTTCAAAACTCTTATTTTAAAATGTTTAACTAAGTGTGGTCTGTTACATCTTTTGGCTGCGGAAATGTTGCTTTTGTCTCGATCAGTTGTTTTTTTTAAAGTTGTTTCATGGCGTAAAAATTCAAAGAATGGAAATGTGTGTCAACTCCAGACTTCTCATGCCCCTTCCCTATCTCATCTGTAGGTCTCTGATGACAACTCACTGTATGGGTGTGAGTGTCTAGTTGGTCACAGTATGACCTGAGCTTCTATCTGATGTCCTGGCTCAACATCCTATGACTATGATGATTCTCTCTTCCCCCCCTCCCTCTCTCTCTGTCCCTCTCTCTCTCTGTCTCTTTCTTTTTTTTCTCTCTCTCTATCTTTCTCTCTCTCTCTCTCTGTCAAAATGTTAAGACTTTTTCTCCTTTTCTGGTTAAAGAATTTTCCTTCTATTTGAGGCTGTCATTTTGCTTTGTTCTGTCACTGTTTGTACATCTTTATATCACAGTTTGTTTGTTTATCATTGTCATTATGTCACTGTTTGTTTGTTTATCATTGTCATAATGTCACTGTTTGTTTGTTTATCATTGTCATTATGTCACTGTTTGTTTGTTTATCATTGTCATTATGTCACTGTTTGTTTGTTTATCATTGTCATTATATCACTGTTCATCATTGCACCACTGTTCGTAAATTGTACAATGTTATGCATCCTTCGTTTTCTGTGGCTCAAAATAGAAACTGGTGTGTCTGTGTGTGCATTCATCATGTCAAGTACATATATATATATGTGTGTGTGTGTGCACGTTGTATGTGTATGTGTATGTATGTCAGTACACGTATACCTTACCTGTGACGGATCTGTTTCTTTTTCTTGTATTTCTGCTACCCTGATGGTTTCCCGGTGAAATGTTTCTGTCATGTGGTGGTAGACTATGACTCAGAACATGGGGAACGGCTTCCAACTCTTGTGTTTTGATTTGGTGTCTCCAGCTTCCTGTGAAGCGCGTCGGAGTCCGAGTCAGAATCTGACCTGAGTGTGTATCTCACAACGTTTGTTTTCTCACATTGCCCATAACATGCTACTACCTGTATTTTTTTCTGTACGCTTTCATTGTTACCTGTTCTATCATTCATTTGTTCAATGATTATCTTGGGCGTTTTTATTTCATTTCTTCCTTGAATGTTTTCCCGGTGTATTTACTGAATGTTAATGGAGACCAGGATGGAAAAAGTAATGTTTTCCCGGTGTATTTGCTGAATGTTAATGGAGTCCAGGACGGAAAAAGTATCAAAGTCACCTTTTCAGGTTTTGAGATAATCAACTTTGTAAGTACTGTAGCCTTCTATATTTTTTGGGGTTTTTTTTCCTCTGTAGAAAAGGTCAGTGACTCGAAGAACTGTGGCGAGATGTGAGTGTTGTGGAGGAACATTTAATATGGATGTGAGTGTCTAGTTGTCATGGTTCAAAATATGGATGTGAGTGTCTAGTTGTCATGGTTCAAAATATGGATGTGAGTGTCTAGTTGTCATGGTTCAAAATATGGATGTGAGTGTCTAGGTTGTCATGGTTCAAAATATGGATGTGAGTGTCTAGTTGTCATGGTTCAAAATATGGATGTGAGTGTCTAGTTGTCATGGTTCAAAATATGGATGTGAGTGTCTAGTTGTCATGGTTCAAAATATGGATGTGAGTGTCTAGTTGTCATGGTTCAAAATATGGATGTGAGTGTCTAGTTGTCATGGTTCAAAATATGGATGTGAGTGTCTAGTTGTCATGGTTCAAAATATGGATGTGAGTGTCTAGTTGTCATGGTATGAACCAGAGTTGGAATCTGCTTTTTTTCCGTCATCTTTACCTTTCCTCATCCTTACTATCATCATGTAACCTTTACTTCTTTTGTATGTTTGTCACTCTCTTGTGACCTGCTAGATCTATTTCCGGGGGTTTGACAGGGTTGTAGAGGGTACTTTGGAAATAAAGCTGGTGGTGATGGGATCACAGTCTAGCAGGCACGTAGGGAAATCTGAGGGGTGGGAGCATCTTTTCGTTATGTAGGAGTTTTTCTGTGTAGTGTATGAGTTCCACTGTGTATGTCGTAAGTGTCTTACACTTGCTGTATATGTCTTAAGTGTCTTTAACACTCTTTATCTCCCCTCCTTCTTTTTTGTGTTTGTTACTATCTTGTAACACCTCTAATCTTCGGCAATTGTATGACTTATTGTGTTGCAAGTGCCGTAAATGCTTACTAAAACTAAAACAAATGTCTACATCTTTCTTCTGTGAGTCTAACTCTATGGCCTTTTGTCCACTCCCTGTTTGAAATGTGGCCGGCTTTCGGAAAACTTTGTTTTTGTCTACATCTCAATCTCGGCTCTCTTTTAAAAGTTTTTGTCTTGTACGTCACACGGCGAGGCCCAAGTCATCTATCTATATATATATATATATACAGTGTATATATATATATTATATGTATTTTGTGTTTAGGACTGTATGTTTCTTGGATTCCTCACAAAGTTGTGTTTTTCTGCGCTGCCTCTTTGTCTCTGTATAGTGTATATTTTTCTCTGCCAACTGCTGTTGTTTACATTGTATGCTTAGGAAAGTTTTGAAGTTACATTTCTCCCTTTTTTTGTGAAGATGAATGAAGGAAGGGGTTTGTGACCTTGATGGTAGGCTATATGAGTGCTCGTAAATGTGCTTATTTGTTCTTGTAGGTAGAATTTGTTCACATTTTTTCTGCTAAAACTATGTATGATAATGACAATAAATGGATTTTTTGCCAAAGAATTGACTTTGACTCTACATTTTGATGTTTTTTGGGGTTTTATGCACCAGTGTTTTGTGGGTGGCTGTTGGGTGCTCTGTTTCCTAGCAAACACAATGATCGTCCTCGTCTCTATTATCTCTACTCCATCTTTTCTGTGTATGTTACACTCTATAGTGGTGGGTGGTTGGCGGGTGCTCTGTTTCCTAGCAAACACAACTATCGTCCTCGTCTCTATTATCTCATTATCTCTACTCCATCTTTTCTGTGTATGTTACACTCTATAGTGCCAAATATCTCCTCAACTATCGAACCTAAACTCTCCAGATTTTGCACAGTGACTTGTATCAATTTGTCTTAACTGATCAATATTTTTGTAAACACCTGTTTTACAACTAGGCGGATGACACCGGATTGTACAAGTCTGTTTTATCAACACGTCATAGTTGTCTCGGAGCCAACACTGACAAACTGTAGAGTGTAGACTATTGTCCACGTAAACAACAGGATGGCATTGAACAGACAGAAGATCATCATCCATTCCTTTCAGTCACCCCTGGCCGGGTATTATTGGCCACACACACACACACACACACACACACACACACACACACACACACACACACACACACACACACACACACACACACACACACACACATATATATATATATATATATATATATATATATATATTATATATAAGCTCTTCTGTTATCTCTGTCCTGGGCCATCCTTCCTAGCTCGTTCCAAGTGAGCAGACAGAAGATGAAGGACGATAAGATACAAGTCATGTTTTGCTGTGTCAATCCTGGTATATCACCATTGGGCGGGGTGTAGCACATGTAGACCGTATCTGTACTTGGGAATGAAAACATTAGATTTTAGCAGACAACGCGAAAAAAATGTATGCGTTCATAATATGAGCCATCAATGGAAAGTTACACGTTATACCGAACAGCGCAGAATATAACAAACGTCAACTACGTATCTCAGTGTCCATTCCGTGAAAACCTTCACTGCGGGTGGTTTGCGGGTGCTCTGGTGTGGTTTACTCCTTCTTTTCCTATCAAACATCTATTGTCCTGATCTCTCCTACTTCTTTCTTTGTGTGTGTATGTCTCTCCTACTTCTTTCTTTGTGTGTGTGTATGTTACTCTCTCGTAACACCTGTAATCTTGGACACTTCTGTATGACCTCATTATGTTGCAAGTACCGTGAAACTCTCACTAAACACCAAACCCTCGTCTTCTCTTTGGTATTTTCACGTCTGGATTGCCGGACACCGCAGCTCTTTTTTTTTTCTTCTTTTTTTTTGGGGGGGGAGGGGGGCTTATTTAAGAAAAAATTGTTGTTTAACCTTTGCACTCAAACGATAATAAACAGGTTACAACGACGTGAGCGCTATGACCCTAGCAGTTGCGAGCGCCGTAAAACCCTATACTACATACATACAACAACGTCAGATTCCAGCCGCTGGCAGACTTGTAGGCCCTACATGATGTAGAGAGAACTCTGTCCTCTGAGCTCTGCATGTAGCACCGAAGTCAAGGTTCACCCAGCTTGACTGGTCACTGGCTCCCTGAGAGAGCGCCTCCAATGTACATGTACATTCAGTACAAGATAGCTGTCCTTTGTTTTAAACACCTCAAGAACATTGTAGCATCACGTGTTTGCGACATGGTCTCCGAAAACCAACCATTTCCGCCTTCAAAAGATCTGAAGAAGAGAAGACGGTTAAAACCTGGTCAAAGCTGCCCCCGTCGTTTTAAGCAAGAAAAATTATGAAATTATGCAAACTAAGCCAAAAAATGTGAAATTATGCAATTATTTTAATTTTAACAAAGAATAATGAAGGAAAATAATCAGTAATTAGGCAAAAAATATGAAATTTAGCTAAATTAAGCGGGGTGCATAAAACCACGGGGACGGCCAAAGTAGAAGTCAGAGAGGCGGAGGAGGGGAAGCTCAAACTGAGTCTGTCTATTTCGGTTTGGTTTGATGGATGTTTTACGGCACTTGCAACACTTCGAGTCACGTAAGTACTAGAGAAAAGAAAGTTACAAGAGAGTAACAAACGTGAAAAAGAAGGGTAGCAAAGAACGGCAGAGATTCTGATTAGTGATAGATAGGAGATGCAAAACACACCTGAGCACCCACCAACCGCCTGCGCTGTTGTTGACAACACAACTGACACTTTCTTCGTTTTTGGGGGGGATTTCCTTCTTCTTCTTCCTTCTCCTTCTTCCTTCTCATTCTTCCTTCTCCTTCTTCCTTCTCATTCTTCCTTCTCCTTCTTCCTTCTCCTTCTTCCTTCTCCTTCTTCTTTCTTCATTGACAAGAGTTTGAAGAGTCAGAGTGTTTTCTGTTCTTTTCTTTTTAATGTTCATTTTTCATCCCCTGTTGCCGTTAAGCGTTGAAGCAAGATGCACCATTCTATTTTAAGTAAGTGTTTTACGGCACTTGTAACACTATAAGGTCATATAAGTGCCGAAGATTAGAGGTGTTACAAGAGAGTAACAAACACAAAAAAGAAGGAGGAGAGATAAAGACGATAGATGTTTGATAGGAAAGAAGAAGCAAACCACACCAGAACACTCGCCGACCACCCACTCACTGTTCTATGCTTGGCCAACTCTGCAGCTCTTTCAACAAGGATATTTGAACAGGAATTAGACTTAGGGTAGAGCAGAGGGAAAGAGGAGAAAGGGGGAACATTTTTCGTCGCTGTCAGGTTTTGAACCCGGGACCTACTGAATGAGAGGCAAATACCGTGCCACAAGACCACGAGAGCTCACAGACAAAGAGTGAGAAATAACAATTACATATGTATGTACATATATGTATTCTTATTTTTACTCTGGCTAAAAATAAAAATAAATAAATTAATAAATAAATAAGGGGAATGAACTCATACAATATCGATTTAAGAGAATAATACAGGATTATCTCTACTTTGTGTTGTTTTTACTCGGCCTATATTCTTGTCATTGCAATTAATTTGTTCACGTCTCTTGGTTAACCAAATCTTAGCTAGCATTCAATGTCTTTTGTATACACCCCTCCCCACCCATTTTATAATCAGCCAAATTTCGCTTTTAAGTGTGCCATTGAACCATTCCCAGCAATACATTGCAAGTTTGAAGGTGAACTTTTGAACTTTCACCTTCACGATGAGGTCATTATCGTTGATTATGCCCTTATCATTTTGGAAAAGAAATAATAGCCTAGATCTAGATCTACTAATTTAACACAGCAAACAGAGACGTTGACGATAAAAAGATATTTTTTCTTGTTGAAAGATTCCATTGTAAGGATCCTTGGCCTTGGTGTAAAAGGCTGGTACTGATAGTATTAATTAGGACTAGGTCGTCCAACATTTCTTCTGACGAGATTTTTTTTCTTACACGTACCCGTGTAACTAGATCTGGCTAACACTTTACGTAAATAGAGAAGACATGAAGGTACCCGGAAATGAACTGTTCCAAAACGATCGAATGACTGAGACCTAAATTAGACCTCATTAAAATATTATCAAAATATTCCAAAGTCCAATTTGTAATGATGTAGTCGATACCTGTTTGACGGCCGATACAAGGTGATGTTTGAGTGCTGGGAACTGCACACTACACCCTCACCAGCGAGTTGACAGACGACAGTACAAGACAGCACAGGTTAACCGGTGTGTACTTGTGTGTATGTTTGTGTGTTGTGGTAAGTTTGTCGCCGGGGGGAGGTGTGGGCCAATTCTAGACTTCACTATCCTCTCAGAATGTATTTTTTCTAGTTTCTAGTATTCGGTTGATTTAATCGGTTTATTCATTTCAATAATGAATTTCATAGTGAAAGTCATTTCCACGAAGTTGGAATGGCATGGTGGGAGTGGGACAGTGGGAGTTTACACAGGGGTAAGTTTACAAACTTGTAACTAGGGCACTCGGCTAATGGACTTTCTTTCTCTACTGTGCGTGGTGTTTTTCTCAATTAAACAATCTTGTCTTTGTTCTCGTGATTAGATCAGGATGTGAAGAAACGTCTGGCCAGCCTTCACTCACGGACCACAACTAGAATCTAGATCTAGAATCTAGATCTAGATATCTAGATATATATAGATTCTATATATAGATCTCTAGATTGACTAGATTAGATTCTATCCAAATTTACAACATTGTTCTTCCCTGCTGTTTCCTTTGGCTTTACTTTGAGGTCAAGATCGAGATCTAGATCTAGAATCTACATCGGAACACAATAGGTTGAATAGGTCTAGATCTAGATCTATAGACCTATTTCGTGACAATATTGATCGAACAACCATCGTTTTTTTAAAGGCATTTTCATTTTATTTAGGATTCTAGGGCTTTAGTTTTAGGCCTAGACTCTTAGCCTCTATTAATTATTTTGAAGTGGCTATATCTATTCGGACTCGAGTCTGAATAGCCTCCCGTCGCTATTCGGACTCAAACTCAAACGCGGATATGTAATACAGGGTGTCCATTTGGGGATCGGGTCTGGTTGGGGCGGTTTGCAAGCCAGATTGAGGGTACAAAGCGGCTATGTCGCTATGATGAAATAAGCCGATCGCGCCCGACTAGTCGACTCTAAAACAAACGCGTTTGTTTTCACGCTACGAGCTAGGCGATGGCCCCCGACCCGACTCGACCCGATCCCTAATGGGCATCCCATATATATATATAACACTATCAGAATATGTATTTCATTGTCCTGAGTTTTGAACATCATGTAAAGTGTATGCTGTTGGAAACACGTTTCCTTACTTTAGACCACTGTTACTTTGAATGACTGACTTTTGTTCCCTTTGGAAGGATTTTTTAACTTATTTTCTCTTCTTAATTTCTGACTGGACTTCCATTTGATCAATGATTTTGTCTTTCTCGTCAAATAAAGCTGGTTTAGACTACCTGTACTGATACAGTTATTATCCTTGGTCCGTTGTTCTGAAACTTTGATTTTCAATTTTTTTCACTGCTTTGAGTTCAGATTGCCGTTTCACTGTTTGCCTTTTTTGTGTAGTATTTCAGATTTTGCTATTGTTGTTCACTTCTGACGTCACTATTACTTTTTAAAATTTGTGTCGAAAATTTTGGCCAGATCGTAGAGAAACCGAGGAAGGAAGGCCAAGGTTGAATTACCTGTCTGCTTCACATCCGTTGATTGCAATGTATGCGCATCAATTGGAGTTTTGAGTCTGTATAGCCACGGGATGCTATTCAGACTCGAGTCCGAATAGCCGCGGCCTAATGATTTATTCTACTTCTAGGAGTTGAGAAGCAGTTTATGTGAAGGTTAAAAATGTATTTCCTGTTGGCAAGGCCTTTCTAAATAAAATGTTTCAAACTGGTAACTTTCTCATTCTCTACCACAATAAGTGACCTACCAGTTCTGAATTCACTTTCAACTGGGTTTTTTTCCTTTTGGAATAGGTTTCAGTATGGGTTGGCCTAGTAAACTTATTGGTTTTGACAAACTGCATGGTCTCAGAGCTTGTCTTGATATGCTGATACTGATACTACTGATCATTGTTATTGATACTGCTGATACTGATACTACTGATCATTGTTATTGATACTGCTGATACTGATACTACTGATCATTGTTATTGATACTGCTGATACTGATACTACTGATCATTGTTATTGATACTGCTGATACTGATACTACTGATCATTGTTATTGATACTGCTGATACTGATACTACTGATCATTGTTATTGATACTGCTGATACTGATACTACTGATCATTGTTATTGATACTGCTGATACTGATACTACTGATCATTGTTATTGATACTGCTGATACTGATACTACTGATCATTGTTATTGATACTGCTGATACAACAGTTTCAGTGTTAGGCAGGGGCCGATAATTTTTCGCAACACGACAGTTGATGAGAGATTAACTTGGTAGTGTTGGACAAGTTTTTGGAGTTGATGGTTGAGGAAATTTGATAGTCATGGACAGGTGGTTGTCTCTAACAATGTCTATATGTCGAAAAAAACAAACCCCAAGGGTCCGAAGCTTGAATGTCCTGGGAAACTGCAAATATTGGTATTTTTTGCACCTTTGATCAACGTTTTTCAGTAAAGTCCTCACAGAACAGAAGTAGTTTTTTTCAGTCCCTCGGGTGCTCGATTAAGTAGCCGCTGTGAGTTCTCGCTTGAGTCAAAGAGTTCTGAGTGCTGGGATGAT
>NW_004798721.1:54205-61705 GCF_000002075.1 Aplysia californica | reverse complement strand
CAACTCAATTATAGGTAAGACGTTCTTGAAGATTTTACTTTTTTCAGTATGACGTTTAATTCTTAACTTCACTAGGACTAGTTAGTAGATTGATCAGCTCAGCAATTCCTGGTCCCAGCCACGAGTTGTGTCTTAAATACATTGACTGTGGGGTGTCGATAGTTTAGTGGTTAGATTACTGTAATCGCGAGGTTGTGGTGTCAGTGGTCTAGTGGTTAGGCTACCGGACTCGTAATCGTGAGGTTGTAGTGTCGGTGGTCTAGTGGTTAGGCTACCGGACGCACTATCGTGAGGTTGCGGGGTCGGGGGTTCAAGCCGCGGGCCCAACGTTGTGTCCTTGGGAAAGGCACTTTACACGAATTTTCCTTACTTCACCCAGGTGGGAATGCGTACCTGGCCATAGACAGCGAAAGATCTTTTCAGAATGTTAGTGTTTTAGCGCCTATAAATGGCAACTTGCACTGTATGCTTCTTGAGAAGTTGAAGTTGTTTCAGAATGCTCTCAGGTCTGCTGGAGTAATCATTGTAAGGGGATAGAGCTTGCTGTTAGGCGGAAATTTGCGCCATACAAATGTTGCCTATTATTATTATTATTATTATTATTATTATTATTAATACAACTCTGCTCACATACCATGTGTTAGATTCTGTACTTTCTCAGATGTCGTTAGGCCATTCCCAAAGAGGGTATATTAACATGTTCTTATGCACAGTAAAATTGTAAATGGGCTGATTTATCAATGTCATGCTCATACTGTGCCGGAAAAACATAGGGGGAACTGCTGCTTTTTTTCCCCTCATCCTTACTATCGTCTTTTTTCCCCCTACTTCTTTTGTATGTTTGTCACTCTCTTGTGAACTGCTATTTTAGGGATGTCTTTATTGTCCAAGCAGACTTTGTGCTGTTGAAGCTAGAGAGGTGAGCAGAGTAAGCCTGATTCCCTGTAAGGACTTCTCTGTTGATATCCGCCCCTTGGTGCTCATATGCAGTTGCGAGTGCCGTAAAACTTTATTATAACTGAAAGCTTTCACATACCATGTTTTAGGTTTTGAAGTGATGCTGTTACGATAGTTCTAGTGTTGACGGTATAACACCTACAATGTGATGACTAACTTTTTTTGAGATATTGACTTATGCTCCTTGATTTCTACCTTAAATCACTCTCTGCAGTTCTATTTTAAAATAATTGTGTGCAAATATTTCTGCTAAAAGTGTCTTTTGTCAAAAAAAGTAATTCCTAAAATGTCTTAATTTCATTTTTTCTTCTCGCAGGTTATTACAAAAAGCCTTTGGTGTCGTTACTAAATGGGATTACTTTTGGTGGGGTGAGTATTGCTGTACTTTTGAAGGCAAGCAAAGCCTTGGTCGGTTGTTGGTTTATTCTGCCGTTTATTTGTTTGTTGTTTGTTTGTTTGTTTGTTTGCTTGTTGTTTTTCTTCTATATATGTATGTGTTTTTAGGCCCCCATTGACACATGGTAGATCAGGAAAGGGGCTGGCTTCCCTGTCCTTCCTGTCAGCTACAGTCTAGGCTAAGAGAGATGAAACATCCCAGCAGAAAGACCGAGATACTCGATGAAAATTCTCCCGACTCTGGGAACAGGGTAGGGAAATGCTTCCTACGAAAGATTCTTCTTCTTCTTCTATCGCGTGGCTGGGGCAACGGTGGGGTCACCACTGCACCTGACAACCAGCTCTCGCCATTTATCTTATCTTTGTCCTCTGCTTTCTTCAGATTGTCACCCATAGTCTTCCCTGTCCACTCTGCGATGTTGTCCTCCCATCTCCTTCTCTGCCTTCCTCTCTTTCTCTTTCCTTGTACGGTTCCTTGTAGGATTGTTTTGGCAAGTCCTGCGGATTTTGTGACATGCCCATACCATTTTAATGTTCGTCTCTTCACTGTGGTCAGTAGATCTTCATGCTGCCCCACTGCGTTTGTGATTCTTTTCCGTACCTCAGCATTTGAACCGTGGTCTTTGTACGAGATGTCAAGAAGTCTGCGGTAACATCTCATCTCTGTGGTCTGAATCTTTTTCTCTATTCTGCTGTCAGTGTCCACGAGTCACTGGCCTAAAGATTATTATTGTCTTTAAAAAAAAAAAAAGTGCGTACACCTCCCATAGCTTGTCTTCCAAACTCCACTCTCTCAGCATCTCATGTGAGTGCATGCTAAAAGAAAATTGCAGTTTCATTTTATTGTACTGTCTCTCTGCTGGAACGTTGTTTCCCTCTCAGCCTGGGTTGGTTTTGATCTTAAATGATAAAAATTGTATTGATGGGTATGTAACTACACCGAAATTTTAAAAACTCCCGACAAAATGAACCTCCCAACCTTGTAGAAATTGTGCGTGTGTCTGTCATACAGTTTGTTCTGAGCCTTACTGGGACTATGTTGTTGTCAATACATGTACTTGCTGAAGTGAAAGAAGACTGCGCTGCGAAGTGTTTCCGCCTGTTCTCTGCAGTCTGTATTCTAAAGGACTGTTTCCACCCTGCTGTTTTCACATCACCTACAACTCTGACAACAGGTCTCACCTACAACTCTGACAGCAGGTCTCGCGTACAACTCTGACAGCAGGTCTCGCGTACAACTCTGACAACAGGTCTCACCTACAACTCTGACAGCAGGTCTCGCCTACAACTCTGTGTCAGTCTCGCCTACAACTCTGACAGCAGGTCTCACCTACAACTCTGACAGCAGGTCTCGCGTACAACTCTGACAACAGGTCTCGCCTACAACTCTGACAGCAGGTCTCACCTACAACTCTGTTAGCATGTCTTGCCTACAACTCTGACAGCATGTCTCGCCTACAACTCTGACAGCAGGTCTCGCCTGCAACTCTGTTTACAGAACCAGCTGCTGCCTCAGGACTGTCTACACCAGTGCTTGTCAACGGTTTTTGTTGTTGTTGTATAGCCAACGCCCACTTTTGCCTCCTAAAAGCGACCGTATGAGATGTTTTCCTGTTTGTGCAGGTTGTGGCGTCGGTGGCCTAGTGGTTAGGCTCTCAGACTCGCAACCGTAAGGTCGTGGGTTCGAATCCCGTCAGGGGCCCGACCTTGTGTCCTTGGGAAAGGCACTTTACACGAATTTTCCTCACTTCACCCAGGTGGGAATGGGTACCCAGCTATAGACAGCGAAAGGTCTTGTCAGTTTGTTAGTGTTTGAGCGCTTAATCAGCTGCTTGCACTGTATGCTTCCTGGGAAGCTGAGAATGTTTCGGAATGTTTTATGGTCTGCTGGGGTAATAATACAGTGTAAAGCGCATAGAGCTTGCTGTTGAGCGGGGATATGCGCTATACAAATGCTATCTATTATCATTATTATCATTATTATTATTGTGCGTGGTATTTGTGACTGCTGTGTTTTCCAATCTGTTTGAAACTATCATCATAAAATGTTGTTCTCTCCCGAGAGAAAATTCTCTATTCTGAATTCATATGATGCGCAGTACAAGTCAGGTCAACCAATACACAATTCATCTCAATACAAGCGCGAACACACTCTTGTGTTTATTTGATTTCTCACAATTTTGCAACGTCTAATTTTTAAGGTTAATTTTGAGGCTAAAATAGCACCTGGACATGGATGGCTGGTGCCTCTATAAATAAATCATTGATGGTCAGGTTAGTTTTGAGTGACCATATCTTGGGCGTCTATTAACATACACGAACTATTAATGTGTCAGATGATGCAGAATTTATGTAGCCTCAGATTGGTATGTTGCATGAGTGGGTAGTGCTAAGCTTTAGCTCGATGGTTGAGTGAATATATATTATATATGTGAAGTTTCTTTTGGACGCCACTGTATAATAAATAATAACTGACATTTGTACAGCATTTATCCCCTCCCAACTGCAAAGCCTTTGCACCTTAAATATATATCATTGCCCCAGCAAACCCTAGAACGCACAAAACATTCTCGACTTCCTGGGAAGCACACAGTGCAAGCAGCCAATTAAGCACCCAAACACTAACAAACTGACTAGGTCTTTCGCTGTCTATAGCCAGATACCCATTCCCCATTTGGAGGAAGTGAGGAACATTCGTGTAAAGTGCCTTTCCCAAAGACACAACATTGAGTCCCTATTGGGGTTTGAACCTTCGACCTTTGGGTTACGAGCCCAGCCGTCTGACCACCAGACTGCCGGAGTGGGTGGTTGGCGGGTGCAGTGGTGTGGTTTGCTTTTTCTTTCCTTTCATCCTTTCAAAAATCTATCGTCCTTATCTACCCTTCTTCTTTTTTATGTTTGTTACTCTCTTGTAACACCTCTAATCTTCTGGCCTCATATGACCTTATGCAGTTGTGAGCGCCGTAAAACCTGTACTAAAACTAAAGACTACCGGCGCCCAGTCGTCTTTGGTTGTTATCAGAAATTGGAATGTTCCCCTTTTTTGGTGGGGTGGGGGTGAATCAGGTTTTCTTTGATTTGTTTTTGTTTTATTTTGTTAGTGTGTCTAGATAGACATGTGGAGAGTGCTTTAGGCGATCCGGAGCTGAAGACATGGGGACCAAAGTCTAGATTGGATTGGCGCTCTGTGTGGGTGTTAGAGGTGGGCAAAATCCGGATAATCCAAAAGAATAACCGGATAATTCTCAATGAAACACTATCCGATTTCAGACTCTCAACTCTCTTTCCTGACCCGTTTGCGGAAGTGGGTGCACCCATTTGTTGAAGTAATGATAACCCGTTTGTCAAAGCGGTTCTAACCCATTTGCCGAAGCGGTTCATATCATATTATTAGCCGAAGAGGTGCACTAAAATATTACCCGGATTTTGCTGAAGCGACTCGTTGCCCAGCTCTAGTGGGTGTGTGTGTGGTTTAGGGGTGGAGTGGGGGGTTAGCGCGCGATGGGGGCGGAGGGGTTAGCGCGCAGTGGTGCATGTTACCGTGTGGAAAAACGCGATCTAGATCTAGGTCACCGTGCAAAAAAAAAGTAACGTCCGTTAAAAACAAAACAAAAAACAGAACAACGGCGCGCGCGTGTCATTGGAATTTTTGTGTGGGAAGGGGGGTGGGGGGGGGGGGGATGTGATTACAACCTGTGGCCGTAATACCATATCGTCGTATGTCCCACTTTAGGAAAAATGAAAACCTAGCATGTTATTGAGTACACATGTATTATGACTAAATGGGCCCCCTTTCGATGAAAGAAATGATCAGTGCATTAACATCAACTGAAAGTCATTGGCCTACTTTATTTACACTCTACTAGAATGGAGCAATAAATCCCGAGAGATGAAAAAAAGAAATTAATTAAAAGGTTTAGATATAGTGATGTATAGGTCGATTGTCTATTCCACTTTCGTGGTTGTACGCTCCAGAATTTCAAAAGTGTGGAAACAATGCGCACGGCTATTGAATGGAAGTCTCACTTGTTTACAATGGCGTCTTAGAAGACGGACTTTCCCAAGATTAATTCTAAACGAAACCAATGAAGAACTGAAAATTAAACTACTATGACTTCAGGCTCCTCAATAGAACTGTGCACCCTTTAAATGATTCTGAACCATCATCAATTTTGTCCAATTGGAAAGTTTAGTGGCTCCAAAGTTTTAGGCGGCCAAAGTGAGGAACTTTCACCAATAGAATAGATGTATAGATATTCACAAATAGAATAGATGTATAGATGATGAGGCGCGTCCATTGAGCCTGGTCTCTCTCCCGGGGCAGTGCCACTGACTGTAGTGTCTTTAGGCCATTCCCAAAGGGGGGGGGGGACATTTCTCGTTCAAACACTGTAGAATTGTAAATGGGCTAATTCATGTCAGGCTCATAACTGTGCCTGATCTACAACAGGGAACTGCTGCTTTTTTCCCCTGATCCTTACTATTGTCATTTTCCTCTACTTCTTTTGTATGTTTGTCACTCTCTTGTGACCTGCTATTTCCGGGGTGCCTTGATAGTTGAAGCAGACCTTGTGCTGTTGGAGCAAGAGAGGTAAGCAGAGTAAGTCTGATTCCCTGTAAAGACTTCTCTGTTGACACCCACCCCTTGGCGCTCATATGACCTTATACAGTTGCGAGCGCCGTAAAGCCTTCTACTATATTAATATAATAATAATAATGATAATAATGATAATAATAATAATGAGGCGGCTCTCTTTAAACCCCTCAGACGCTGGGAGCGCCCGGCTGTAACAGCCCTGTTCCCCCACCGGACGCTGGGAGCCTCTGATACTAGTGACATTTAGTGCCAGTTTTTGCTTGTTTTTCGGAACTACATTCCCAAACCGTGGGTGGTTGGCGGGTGCTCTTGTGTGGTTTTCTTCTTCTTTCCTATCAAACATCTATCGTCCTTTTTCTCCCCTTCTTCTTTTTTATGTTTGTTACTCTCTTGTAACACCTCTAATTCTTATCTCTTAGCGCTCATATGACCTTGTGCAGTTGCGAGCGCTGTAAAACCTCTACTACTACTACTACTATTCCCAAACCAAGTTTTTAAAAATAATGACCATGCCTTTGTTTCCGCCGTTTAGAATTTAGAAGTTTTAGGCAAACTTTTGGGGTTATAATGAGACATAGCGCACCAGGTGACTGTAGAACCAAAAAAATTATGGGGAACGGTGGAAAAACTCAGGGTTGAAAGAGTTAAGTTGTTCGCCTCTCATTCAATAGGTCCCGGGTTCGAATCCGGATAGCGACGGACATTTTTCTTCAATTGTCTCCTTTCACCTCGTTTCCTGCTTTTTAGCAATGTTCTGTCGTCTGCTTCCATTTTCACTTTCTGCCCCCGCCCTCTCACCTCCTTTTCCACCTCCTCTGGGCTCCTGACTCTTTCTGCAGCCTTTCTACTGCTACTCCTTGGCTCCTTATTACTGCTGTCTTTTAGCCATACCTCTGATCCTATGGTAGGAAAGATCTACATAGCCTTCTCGGATAAGAGCAAAAATTCTCGGAGGTCTCGTTGCGTACGGTAAAGATCCCTTGGTGTTGTAAAATCGATAAGAGTAAGCTTCGGCTGCCACCCGGGCAAAATTGAAATTTCCTACCAACTGCAAATGTTTAATGTGTTCCGCGCGCTCATATGACCTTATGCAGTTTCGAGCGCCGTAAAACACTTACCAAAAAAAGAAAAAGAAAAAAAAAGCCGAACTAAACGTTTTGTATTGACGTAAAGTTTTGCCAGAAAAAAGTGGGTGGTTGGCGGGTGCTCTGGTGTGGTTTGCTCCTTCTTTCCTATCAAACAACTATCGTCTGTGTCTATCCTCCTTCTTTTTTATGTTTGTTACTCTCTTGTAACACCTCTAATCTTCGGCACTTATATGACCTAATTGTGTTGCAAGTGCCGTTAAACTCGTACTAAAACTAAACTAAAACTAAGAAAAAAACCCCAAACAGTTTCTTGCTGCTCCCGGAGACCTCGTAGTTTGATAGACACAATACTCAATAACGAATGATGGTGGCGGGCTCTGTTGGTGTAGCTGTTCAGGCAAGATGGACAGATTGTCAGTAGTCAGTATTACTCAATACTGCACCCTGCACCCCCCCCCCCCC
>NW_004798721.1:27886-40662 GCF_000002075.1 Aplysia californica | reverse complement strand
CACAGATGTAGACTTATGTTGAAGCTGTGTCTGTAGAATTATTACATTGACACAGATGTAGACTTATGTTGAAGCTGTGTCTGTAGAATTATTACATTGACACAGATGTAGACCTATGTTGAAGCTGTGTCTGTAGAATTATTACATAGACACAGATGTAGACTTATGTTGAAGCTGTGTCTGTAGAATTATTACATAGACACAGATGTAGACTTATGTTGAAGCTATGTCCAGTAGAATTATTACTTGGACACAAATGTAGACTTATGTTGAAGCTATATTTTTGCTACATCCGAAGAATGAGCGACCAAAGTCTTACAGTATTTGTTTATTTGTTTTGATGGTTTTGATGGTTTTGATTCTGTTTATTGTTTTGACCATTAAGATTTGCCATAGTTCTATCCTGTGATCTTGTCCTGCTGTTTGAATTGTTGCGGGGATTTTGTATTGAGTAATTATAATTTGTTTCAAATGTTATCTATAAAAGGGTTGTTTATTTCCAATACGCATTTTTAATATGCATAGAGTATTTTTTTCTGTTTAACAACATTATTTATGAAGCAAACATCCTAATGTTTATATGTGAGGAATAATTTATTTATTGAGTGAGAAGTTTAGGAATGTTGATTGTGCCTGTTGCAGACAGTCTGTCGTCCCCCGCGGGGTCTGGGAGGGTTTATGTGTGCACAATGCCGTGCTGCGCGTCTGTCCCCGAAGTTGTTGATCAGGGGTCAGGGGTCAAGGAGTCTGGGTGAGCCGGGGCCGTGTCAGGTTTTCTGTTTGAATCCCGCCTCGACCAGTCCAACACTCCAGTCGATCTCGTGTCAGCAAGCTCGTGCATCTCGCGTTACATCATTGCCCACGCATGGGAGAAAGAGCGAGTGCACACCGGAGAGACAAAGAGAAACCTTACAGGACGAGGCCACAAGAGGTTACCGCTTACCTGTGTGTCTGTGGCAGACTGCCTAACGGAGGCCAACCAGAGGAAGGAAGGAAAGAAGGAAGAAAAGAAAGTGTTTCGTTTAAAAAGTGTCATCAAATATTAAAGATACAATTTTGAAATGATGTTTGAAGCTTCTCAACAAACACCAGTGGAAACTGCCACAAGCCCGGGCTGTTGTACACCACAAGTGATCCTTTGGAAAAAGAAAAATGTCCAGAGCAACAATTCTGCACAATGTTGTATTTTTAGAAAAAACCTGCAGGCCGCACCAACACAAGCTTTACTGTCCAGTAGGGCCCCAAAGTGGCAGTTCCTTCAGACCTAGTGGGCTGGCGAGCCGTGAGTTTGAGACGCACGTTTTAGTTATTTTTACATTTGTTGTGTTGACCATGGTTTAAGTCCATGCTGCTGCTTGTTGTGTGGGAAGAAAGTCCTTGTTGTTTCATGTAATGTAGTATATCGTTGTTGATGAAAACGCTGTATAATCAAAATCATGAACAATGCAAACTCTGTTGTCCGTTCAAAGGGAGCAAAAAGTTGACATTTTTCTGACGTTGTAATATAGATTATGTCTGTGTGACCGTTTGACCATGATGTCTAGCTTGTCCCCGTCTTTCAAAATGGTGGGTTTTTTTTTTCTATTCGGGAAATGTTTCTAGCTTGTTTAAGAACACGCCACACTTCAGTTCTGATGTGGTGGGGGACAGGACAAGTTTCTGTCAGGAGTGCTCGGTGCGTATCTGTCTGTCTGTCTGTCTGTCTGTCTGTCTGTCTGTCTGTCTGTCTGTCTGTCTGTCTGTCTGTCTGTCTGTCTGTCTGTCCCCATCATGTGACCTGTGACGACACTGTAGACCTTAGGCCTGTCTCGACAAACAGTGGGGAGTTGAGGATGGTCAGACCGTAGTGATGTGAGGAGTTGAGTCTTAGATTTTCCTGAGTCAGTGCTATCTTCTGTTAATGAGTCACAGCTATATTCTTTATACCGGTAGAAAAATGTACTTGACTTTCAGAATTGGAAACAGAATAAGTCCTGTTGGCTTTGTACGAGTATGTTAGGAAATGATTATGTGTCAAAAGTTGAGATAGTAAACCCCCCCCCCCCTCCTTTCCATGGTGATGAGAATTTTGGATTCAGATGATGCGGGAGAAAAAGTGGGATGTGTGATGCGGTGGAGTCAGCTCAAGTTGAAGTCTGCGGGACTGCCAGGTTTTCTTCAGTTGGGTTGTCGGTTGAGTGAGATTGTTTCTGTGGACGGGAGGTACAGTCAAGGTTTTTATTTTCTTTCAGTTTTCCACTGCCTTTGGATGATGTTTTCGCAAACTCCTTTGTAGTTGAGCATGAGGGTACATGTTGTTACCATAAAACTGACAGAGAAGTTTGGGTTATGGCCTTGTAGCACTCTACTGTCTATCGAGGAAAACGTCCAGCATATACAGAAAAATATTGCTAATTGATTTGAGTTTAGGTTTACTTTTTCATGAGATAAAATTGTTAAGATAAGCAATTTCAGCACAAGTTGCCTCAAGTTGAAGACCGACCCGTCAGCTGTTTTTGACCTGGCATAAAGCTAGTGTCCGCGACACGATAGACTTTGTGTCCCAGCTGCTCTGTTTTACCAGTTTCTTATTTTGTCTAGATGGACATTCCAGCACCAATGTTGTGCAATTTCTTTTCTACCGGTCGATTTCATTCCCTCGCCACCGACACCATTTGTCAGCAAGATGTTTTTTTGTTTTGTTTTTTTTTGTTTTTCCCCACGGGACTTTGTGTTGAACATTTGCAGAAGTTCCAATTTTTTGTCTTTTGATTACGGGCATCTGTGATGTGTCGGTTAGGCACTTGACTGTCACACGCGAGGTACTGGAGTGGGGAGATATCTGGTGTCTGGTGTCTCCGTCTCCCCGGGGCGTTCTCTCTCTCTCAGCCCGGGTTGGCTCTGACAGGCAGGGTCAGAAACTGACCTCCTAAAAGATCTAAATTGTGTTAATGGAGTGTAAAAACACCTACATTTAAACCACAAGAGAATATTCTCCTCAGTGTATGCAGTGGCTTAGAGCATCTGGGAGTTTTATAAAGTTGTATTTCTTCAGCGGTGTCGTGTTGCAGACATTTCATTCCCCTTGCTGCGCCTGGCAAATGTCCAGAAATGTGAATGTAAAATAAACGACGTTGCACCCGTCTGTTCGCACACTTTTTCTCACTAACAAATTTATCAGTATTGTTTTCTTGTTGAGTGAATGAGTGTGTGTGTGTGTGTGTGTGTGTGTGTGTGTTTGTGTGTTTGTGTGTGTTTGTGTGTGCTGTTATTGACTTTGACCGTTACTTTTGCTGTTTAGGGTTGTGCTAGTCCCTAGTCCCTGTGTGTTGTGCTGTGTTGTGCTAGTCCCTGTGTTGTGCTGTGTTGTGCTGTGTTGTGCTAGTCCCTGTGTTGTGCTGTGTTGTGATGTGTTGTGCTGTGTTGTGCTGTGTTGTGCTGTGTTGTGCTAGTCCCTGTGTCGTGTGTTCTGAAATGCTGGCGCTGTGGCCTGGCAGAAAATGGCAGTTTCGATGTGTGCGAGGAACGGATCAATATTTTTACGCCCTGTTGCGATGTATTCCTTCAGGTTGTCCATATCTTGTGCCTTGACTCCGTGATCTTTTGGACATGTTTTCTCACTTCTTCTATGACCCTTAACTGTTTATTCAGATTTTCCTACTTCACTGTTTTATCCAAATTTGGTGGAACTCAAAGTTAATTTTTGGAACATAGTAAGCCATGGGTTTACTGTTTTTATATTTGAGTTTTTTTTCTTTTGACAATACTCTTACTTATGCTTTTGAAGCTTTTTCATTTTGCTGCCCTGTTGCAGCTTTCAACCTTTGGATTTTGAAGCAAACGTTTTACTTGTCTTATTCTTAATTAATGCGTAGCGATGAACATTGGTTCTAAATAACCTCTGTACATTTGTTGTAAAGTGAGTCTACATTTCTTGGTTATTGATGAGATGTAAACTTTTCATTTCAGCTTTTTTATGACCTTACCGTGTTGTATGTGCCGTAAAACTCTTTCTAAAACTAAGAAAAATATTTCAACCATAAACATTCTCTTGTTTTATATATTTCATATCTATCTGCTTTGAGTGAATCTGTTGTTGTTGTTGTTGTTGTTGTTGTTGGTGGTGTTTTCGGGAATCATTGAAAAAGGACGCAACCTCATTTTATGTCTGAATGAGATTTATAATTCTAAAGATAATATACATGTATATTATTATAATATTTGTCTCCTGTGAACATTTGCTCTGCTGTCAGTATACCTGGCAGTGAGATGGTCACTTCATCACTCACTTTTCTCTCGTTTCTGCTCTCTGTGTTTTTGTTTGATTTTGTTTACATTTTCCTTTTAAAAAACTTTTTGCTGTATTTTTTCCCCATTTTTTTACTTTTGTAATGAATGACTTACTTTCATACTTAAGATTTCTTCTTTCTACAAAAAGATTGCCATAAAGGTAGTGCCATGTGTATGTAGGCCTGCTCCTACTTGGTCTCTTGTTGTCGTTAGCGATCCAGTAGCATCTGAGCGTTGACTGTTAACTCTTCTGCACGATGCCATTCTGTAATAGCTGCACGTCTGTTCTAATTGTTGTCTTGAGAAGTAGAGGCAGTTAGGTGTGTGGGGTAGCTTGGGAAGAAAACATCCCCCTCAGATCGGTGGTTAGTTTTCTACAGAAGAACAGATGATGTTCAACTGTCTCTGAGGGGTAGTCACATAGTGGGCAGGCAGCAGACTGCTTTACTCCAATTCGGTTGAGATGTTGATTGAGGGGCACATGTTGTGTTCTGAGTTGGAAGATTCTGGATTGATCTCCCCTCCTCGCCTCAAGACGGTCTTGAGTTTGTACTGACGGTGTCCGATGTGGAAAAACGGAGTGGGATTCTTGGCACTGCTGCTGGCAGATGGAGGGGCTGGCTGTTTCCTTTGTCTTGACAATTTGTGTTTTGTTTTCTGTCGTATATCTCAGCCTTGTCTATGCATAGAGCCATTAACATGCTGCATATATAATTAGGATGCGAGTATCAGGTGAACATGACAGGATGTTGTAATTTTAGCTCATAACATATATGTAGGCCTATAAGGTCTAGACATAAAATAATTTGATTCGTTTGATGTTTGAAAGTTGATACTGTCATTGATGTACAGATGGGGTTTTTGGGGGGGTAGCCTATAGTTTGACTTTGACTCAGGGTGAAATTTCATGCCGCAGGGTAAAGTGATCTGAGTGGTTGGCGGGTGTTCTGGGGAGTAGGTGTGGGTTATTGGTGGGTGTTTAGTTTAGGGGAGTAGGTGTGGGTGGTTGGTGGGTGTTTAGTTTAGGGGAGTAGGTGTGGGTGGTTGGTGGGTGTTCTGGGGAGTAGGTGTGGGTGGTTGGCGGGTGTTCTGGGGAGTAGGTGTGGGTGGTTGGCGGGTGTTCTGGGGAGTAGGTGTGGGTGGTTGTTTAGTTTAGGGGAGTAGGTGTGGGTGGTTGGTGGGTGTTCTGGGGAGTGGGTGTGGGTTATTGGTGGGTGTTTAGTTTAGGGGAGCAGGTGTGGGCTATTGGTGGGTGTTCTGAAAAGTAGAAGTAGATTATTGTTGTATTTACTTTTCCCTTTGACTGTGTCAGGGCTGTGTTGCCTCAGAATGTGGAGGGGAGAAGCAAACGTCTTTGTCACGGCAGTCGCAGTACAGTTTCATACCTTACTCTTTTTTACTCACGGGACGTAAGCGCCCCGTATGCTATGGGCTTTTGGTTAATGTTACTCACTTCGGGGATCAACATAAAAAGTCAGACACTACACCCGGGCTCATTATTAGAATGCTTGCTGTCGTGTGTGTTCGTCTCTCCAGTTTACACTCGTGTTTGTATACTAACATTACAGTCTTTGTCTCGTTTGTTGTGTCGCCTGTTATATGGTGACCTTGTTTTTGTCTCATGTTTCTCCGCTGACCCCCTCTGTCCATCTTTTCCTCTGGGCCTGCCTTTTTCTCTTTATCTATTTGATTGTTCCTGAGTGTTTTCTTAAAAGGACACATTCCAGCATTTGGTCGTTGACTGTTTAGGTCTGCTGTGATCATGTAGGACACTGCTAGACAAGATTGATGTTTTTGATGTCTCAACGTTACAGTAGTCGGCACTTTGGGCCAAACTTTTCTCTTTCCTTCTGGAATGTCGACATTTTGTCCTTTTCCTACTACTGTACATTTACATTTAGCTGTTTGTGAAGCTCTGTCTCAACTGTCTGTGCACGGAGTGCGTCCCCTTATTTCTCTGTATCTAGTGAGGGGGACGAAGATACTGAGCCATCAGTACAGGATCTGTGAGTAATTCTGTTAGCAAAGTTCATAGGTCAAGTGGGGAGATCTTTTGCTGTAGGTCTAGGTCTACTTTGAATAGCTTTAATTCATACAGACAGCAACAAACTGCGTAAAGGGTTGGGAGGAGTATAACTAGTAGGGCCTACGTGTATAACTTGTCTGGAGCCCACCATCTTGATCTACCGTGTTGGTAGAGTTTTTTGTTTTATTTTGACCATTTGGCGGCTGTGTATTTATGACTGAAATCTACCCTTACACCTGCTGTATGTAGATCTATGGCTGTGTATTTATGACTGAAATCTGCCCTTAGTTACACCTGCTGCATGTAGATCTATGGCTGTGTTGATTTCATCAGGAAAATTGCTCTTATTGTCTTCTGGTGTAATCACAGTACAGCTTTGGTAGCTTTGACAGACTTCACATGTTAGATGCATGTTGCGCCTTGCTGCATGGTCATAAAACGGGTCAATAATGATCTAGATCTAGATGTCTAGCACAGATTGACGGACTGCTGTATATATGCATGCCGTAGTTTTTTGTCGAATGACTTTCTGTAAAGTGGTGATCAATGGCACTGTGCCGGTGTCTCTGCTGTAGTGGTTAGCTGTCCCCGTGGTTTTATGCTCCCCGTATAATTTAGCTAAATTTGATCATTTCTGGCATAATTTCTGATTATTTTCCTTTATCATTCTTTGTTAAAATTTACAGAATCGCATCATTTCTCATTTTTGGGCTCAGTTTGCATAATTTCAGGTTTTTTCTTTCTTAAAACGCCGGGGACGGGTGGTTAGGCATGCCGCTGTGGCTGGCAAAACGCATGAGTCTGAGAGTCTGATTTCCAAATGAGGAGAATTTTGATCGAATACCTTACTTTATCATTGTGCTGGGATACTGTATCCCTCTCAGCCCGGGTCTGTCTGCTGGGATACTGTATCCCTCTCAGCCCGGGTCTGTCTGCTGGGATACTGTATCCCTCTCAGCCTGGGTTGTCCCAGACATGCAGGGTCAACGCAGCCCGCCCCCTAAATGGTCTAAATAATGTTGATGGTAGCAGAAGACTTCTAAAATGACAAAATATTTTATATAGATCTAATGTTTTCCTACCGTGAGTAAGTAAGTAAGTAAGTAAGTAAGTAAGTAAGTAAGTAAGTAAGTAAATAAGTGAAGAACGAGTAAGTGAGTGTTGACTGAGTCATGACTTAGGATGCTCCCTTACATTGGTCCACTTCACATAAAAACCACATTATCCAAAAGAGCCTTCCATGACAACTGTTATACAATATTGATGATGCTATAATTAGTCGCAAGAATACTTTACTCTAAACTTGGGGAGTTGTGGACGATGATAGGAAAGAAATTTATACTTTTGTTTTCCCCAAAAGAAAAGCATTTGACCTAATTTAGGTACCACGTGGTGGGAGTGGGTCGCCGGAGAAGTGAGAGGTGAGAGGTCAACATGGTCACTCACACTCACAGACTGACTTGTGTACGGTTTACGGAGGGGTATGTGGATTATGTTCTGGCAGGCTTTTGTCGGTACAAATGTACAAATGTACAAATGTACTGACTTCTTTGTCATTTACAGTCTAACACACACATGTGTACGATTTTTGCCAGGCACGGGTTTTAAATACAAAGAATAAAATAATAATATACGGTACATTAAAACAAATAAATGTCAGGACCTGAAAATGTTTGCTACGTGCGAATTTGAGTGTACTTGAGATTTGTGACGTTGAATCTGCATGTTTGATATATTCTCATTAATTTATCGTTTGCGGCATTCGATTATTGTCTCATTTGTAAAATGTGATTTGTTTGATTTTTTGTTGTTGTGAACATGTACATTTTTTATTTTTGAAAAGGAAATTAACAGCAGCAGTTATGTGGCCTTACATTTGATGAATGTCATTTGAGAAGGTGCCTTGTTATTGATAGTCTGATAGGAACGTAATGATGACATGACTTGAATGCTGCCTGCAAGCTGTGTCTGCAGCAAGCTGTGTCTGCAGCAAGCTGTGCCGTACAACAGGAGTCCTCAGTGGACATCTGGTGGGACAAGTGGGGGCAGTTGAGGGACAGTTTAGCGACGTCAGGGAAAGGGAAAACGTGAAGGAAAATATGAAAATAATATATTTTTTTTGGGGGTGAGTATTGAAGTTTTCAGTAAGTTTTCTAGTTCTAGTTCTGCCTCATATTTTATCACAAAGAAGTTTGTGTTAGTTGTGTCAGTGTGTTGTTTCTGTGGGTACCGTGGTAATGAGGCAGTTAGTGTCAGACAGGTGTCAACTCTAGTGTCAGACAGGTGTCAACTCTAGTGTCAAACAGGTGTCAACTCTAGTGTCAGACAGGTGTCATGTTACATATTGCACACAAGTGGTCAACTCTTCTGTGCCCAGAATTAGAAAGAAAAACTTTGCTGGAATGAGAAAAAAAACCGTTCATTTTTTAAACAATTGCATAGCTGCTACTGCTAACTAGTTCATTAAAAAAAAGAATATTATTCGCCCTTTTTTAGGGTCTGAATACAGAATCCAAACCGAGAAACATGTGCTGGACCTGTGACATGGCAGATTCCGTCTTCCAAAACTGTCTCCTACCCGTGTTCTAACAGTGAACTAGATCTACATTGTGTAATACTTGTCATATTTTTCACTAATTTTCATGTCTGCTGACCTTTCCTAGTAGACCCTCTCCATAGTTCTTGTTTATGCAGTGCAGTTTTTGACAGTTTCAAATACGTGATATACATCTCTTTAAAACCACCAGGGGTAGATTTGCCCTTTTTAAACTTTGAAACTAGAAAAATTGCGTTTTCCGTGAACTTTGACTCAACGTCAGATTTCTGTGGTCGTTTGGTTTGTGTGGAGAGTGTGGACGGAGCTCTTTGTTTGCTCAGAGACGTCATGATGTCCGCTCCTCTCCCTCGGGGCAACGCTTCAACCTCAACCGTTAAAGTTAAACAGGAAACTTGGGGAAATATTGTAGTACATAAAGATCTAAAAGTTTTTGTGAAACACGACAGAGAGAAGGATATAATGACTGCCATAAGCAAAACGTCAGCAAACGACCCTCGATATAACAACATCCTCTGTATACCGACATGGTGCCCAGGTCCCCATTTTTTCCTTATAGTCTTATAGCGGTATGTCATGAGTAGATCTAATATGTTTGGTTGCCTCTCTATAACAACTCTCTGTAAGGACATTTTTTTGGGTGGTCCCGTCGATTTTGTTATAGAGTATAGAGTACTTAAGTACAGACAGCAACATTTGACAGGAAAGATCAAAAACTGTGTCAATCTTGTAACAATTCTTCCTTCATCATGTATTATGTATCTTTTCTTGCTGAATTCAACATTTAGAATTGGAATTTGGACTAGACTCTAATCGTTTCTGGAACACACGAATCAATACAATAGATTAAGAAACTGCAATAAAAATTTTTTTCCCCCAAATTTTAGGCATAGCACATCTGAACAGCTGACTCTGATGAAAAGTGGGTTTTTGTAAAATCCATCTCTATTGTTTTAAAAATATGCAAAGCGCGAAAATCAAAATTTAGTAGTCTTTTTCTTTTAGTAAAACCCGGAAATAATATAGTCTGTGGTTAGGGGGTTGAGGCGGGGGGGGGGGGGGGGGGGGTGAAATGTCCCAAAATGTCACCATCCCAAAATGTCACCATTATTATTACTTATGCTGTTTCGCATTGGGGTTTATTATTGTTAGCAGTGGTACATTATTTTATTTATTTGTAGAATTATTGCCAGGAGCAGAATTATTACTACTTGTAGGCCTATTTTATTATATATATGTTTGAAAAATAGTTATTTTTATAATTATTATTATTGTTATTATTATTATTGTTATTATTATTATTATTATTATTATTATTATTATTATTATTATTAGGCCTATTATTATTATTATTTTATTATTTTTTAAAATTTGTTATTAGTATTTAATTTTTTTTTACCAGTGTGTTATTAATGTATTATTTTTTAAAATTACATTTATCCTAACAATTGTTGCTGTGTCCTATGTGCATTTATTAAAAAAGAACAATACAGATCAGATTTCCTGTACTGCTGAAAAAATTTCACTTTTTTGGTCTGATTTGCTGTATTTTAAGTGTAACTTACTGTAACCAGCTGTCACTTGACCAAAGAGACAATGTCTCGCTCTGGGTCTCTTCAATGTTTTTTTTTTGCTTTTGTTTTTGTTGAAGTTGAGCATTGTACGTTTTGTTGAAGAACCCTCCTCCCCTATGGTGATGTCATTTTTCCACTTGGGTCTTGCACTTGTTGAAAAAGACAGATTGTTACCCCCCGGAGCGATGCCACTGACTGAAGTGTCTTTAGGCCATTCCCAAAGGGGGAATATTAAGTAGATCTAATTAACATGTTCTTATGCACAGTAGAATTGTAAATGGGCTGATTTATCAATGTCATGCTCATACTGTGCCTGATCTACAACAGGGAACGGCTGCTTTTTCTTTCCTAATCCTTACTGTTGTCATTTTTTCTCTACTTCTTTTGTATGTTTGTCACTCTCTTGTGACCCACTGTTTCCGGGGTGCCTTGATAGTCGAAGCAGACTTTGTGCTGTTGAAGCTAGAGAGGTGAACAGAGTAAGCCTGATTCCCCGTTTGGACTTCTCTGTAGACATCTACCCCTTGGCGCTCATAAGACCCTATGCAGTTGCGAGCGCCGTAAAACTTTGCTACAACTACAACAGGACTCCACCATACGCCATGTTGAAAAGTGACATACAAACGAGTCTAAAACTGTGAGCTCTTTACATGCAGCTCTTTTTACGAGTCTAAAACTGTGAGCTCTTTACATGCAGCTCTTTTTACGAGTCTAAAACTGTGAGCTCTTTACATGCAGCTCTTTTTTCTTTTGACTGCAGAAAACTTGGAGTTTTTGTTGTTGCATAATATTTTTAAAGATTTATTTGTTGACTGGTTTGAAAATTGGTTATTTTGACATTCCATATTTCCCTTCTATTGTAGCTCATTTTGTCAGTTGACTGGGAATTGCTGTCTTTTTATCATCCCACTTAATTGACCGATTCATGACAAGATCTAAGTCAGTTCATGAGACCCATAAACTATGACCAACAAATTGAGTTTTAAACTGTGGAAAAAAAAAATTGAAACCCCTTTAATAATAATACTTTTTATCTTTTGACGTTAACAGCAAATGTCTGAAAGATTGTTTTCTGCTTCGATAACTTGTAAGAAGATATTTGAAGAATATTATCAGTTGTAACCTTTTGTAAGTATAGGTTTTCAGAAATAAAATTAAATAATATTAATATTGTACAATGGAGTTTGCTGAAATTGAATTCTACAGGACCGCCCGATTTCCTGTGGGTTTTTTTTATACCAGGTTTGCGGTTTAAAGAGGTTGCTCAAAAGGAAGAATAGAAATAGGGGATTTTATTTTACTTTCAGTTTTCAGCTGTTTTCAGATTAATGCATTCATTTTAAGTGGACTCCACTGTATATTATGAAAATTCTATTTCCAATATGCGGACACGGTTTGCAGATGTTTTAAATTTAGTAAAGATTTATATAAAAGGGAAAACGAAAAAAAACCCCAACACAAAATGATGGTATTTCTGAACATGAACTGCAATTTTAATTTTGAAACAATTGTTTGTTTGTCTGATGTATTAAAAAAACGAACTCGCAATGGTTTATTGAAATAAAAGCTGAAGGGGAAGTAATCGTAAAGTGTTGTTGTTACTGTTGTTTCAGTGAGTTGTGTCCTTTTACTAGCTCTGTCATGACGTCACAGAACTTCTCGTGCAGGTGGTTGGACACCGGCGGCGTCTGCAAATGGGGATGTCATCACACGGGACATGACGTCATCAGTCTGTTACACATGACATACATACATACATACATACACATGTACTGACGGGTACTGACTGCAACTGGGGATGTCATCACACAGGACATGAGTCTGTTACACATTACATACTTACTTACATACACATGTACTGACGGGTACTGACTGCAACTGGGGATGTCATCACACAGGACACGAGTCTGTCACACATTACATAGATCTACATACACATGTACTGACGGGAACAACCCGACTGTAACTGGGGAGACGGCACAGGACATGAATTCGTTATAATAATAAATAGCATTTATTTAATGCTGCGCATTCACATTTTCTATTAAAAAAATGCTCAATGCGCATTAAATTAAAAAAGACATCACGTCTTAAAAACGAATCGACATGTGTGTACGTTGTTATTATATTACTATTACTATTATGTATAAAAATGTATGTGTATGTGAAAAACAACCCGGCAGTGAGCTTGGCGATGGGTTCTCTAAGACACAATGCAATGAAACTATCACGTCACGTTAACATTGAACCTTGAGTGTAGAAACAGTCATTGAAACATTCGCTCACTATACACAGAAAAACACTTCCGATCTCTCTCTCTCTCTCTCTCTCTCTCTCTCTCTCTCTCTCTCTC
>NW_004798721.1:25654-27786 GCF_000002075.1 Aplysia californica | reverse complement strand
TACACACGTGCACACACATGCACACACAAGTAGGCTTACAATCAAATGCATAATATAAATGAGCAGCAATATAAACAATAATAATCGTAAGCTAGATACACACTCAATGTTATTTTGATGCATGCTCTAAGGTCGTAGGTACACTAAACTGTTGTCCTCAGAAATCAGAAATGTATACATACCGAGTCAGACAGATATAATTTTATGGAACTTTCTTAAAAAGTTGCAGACATTTGGCATAGCACTAAAAAAAAAAAAGAAGTTTTCATCTTATCGGTCAATTTGTGGACGATGAATTGGACATGTCTTCGCCACTCTGGTGTAAAATGTTGAAGCCTAATTCTGAACTATAGTGAAGATATATTTGTCGTTATCTATGTACGGGGCTTAAGAATGATCCTTCCGTTACCAACTTCATATATACCGGTGTTTGAAAACTCTTAATAAAACATGCAATTTGTGGAGTTTATAATTTGTTTAATGAGGTTAATCCCTGAGGCTGCAAGTCCCACACAACATTTTGTTTATTGAACTTTTCCTAGTCCACTATAGCAGAACAGAGAAGTGAAAACTGTCATATTTTAATTACAATTATTTTTTGATAATTTAGAAACAAAACCAGATCCATGCACAAAACAAGTTGTACAGACAGTGGTCATCATGGGCTTGTGCTGAAATCCACAAGTACTGGCATTGTAGTAACGGTTTCCATTTTGTAACCCTTGAAAGTGTTGGTAACGGAGAGGACAACTGGTCGCGGAAAAGAAGTCGAGGTAACGGATAGGGAAAATACGGTAGCGGAAATGAAGTATTATTATTATGAACGACATAACATTGGTGCAGATACTCAGAAAAGATTGTATCTGAGCTAATGATAGAAAGCTGTAATTTTTCAATTTTATCCACCTGGCACACAATTCACTATGGAATAATTTCTCCAAATACAACTTTATGTGTCTAATAAAATCGTGAACATTCACATATTTTCTCGAAAGTTTGTAAACATTACAATGAAATCTCTCTATGAAAAAGTGCAAATCGATTTTCGTGCCTGAAAACATCTGCAATGCAATACACGAACAGTATCTGTTACACTCAAGAAATTTTTTACTTTTCTTACAACGCTAAGTCTAGGTTTTGTAAATTGACTAAATAACAGGGATGACTTAAATGATTGGGTTATATTATTTATTATAATAATTTCTAGCTTTCCGGTGACACTGAATCGGCACCAGACTTTTCCAGTTTTAATTTTCGTTTCTATGACCATTTGCAATTATAATAACTGACAATGTTCTGACTTTTTTACGTCATAAGTGTTGGCGCATATTTCCGACTTAAAACCTAAGAACGAATGTGTCGGCTGTCATTATTTCTATTCCATTCAAGAAGTTTATCTCTACCCATGTATTTCACACAGTTTTGTGTTAAAAAACCCCCACACATAATATATATTTCTTAGTTGTATGCAGGCTGCCACAGACACAGCATGATTCATGAACAAACGCAGAGTAACTTTCTCTTGCTTAATAGTAAAATAAGAGCTAACACTGAGTGTCTTTAGTTAA
This sequence comes from Aplysia californica, assembly GCF_000002075.1. Classification (NCBI taxonomy): domain Eukaryota; kingdom Metazoa; phylum Mollusca; class Gastropoda; order Aplysiida; family Aplysiidae; genus Aplysia; species Aplysia californica. Next base: position 26,218 of record NW_004798721.1, on the reverse strand, counting down.
AGAATGTAGATGTGCATCTTTCTTCTCTTATAACTTGACTATTACTACTCGTGAAGATTTAAGATTTCTAATGGTAAAAGACAAGATATTCGTAGTCGGTTTAATACAGGTTTTGGAGAGATCTGTGGAGCTGGTTTAAAAAAACCCAATAATTAATTCATATGTTTGTAACTAAATTAGAACAAATTGGGTACTCTACAAACACTTATCTTAAACACAAACTAAGGCACGGAAATTAACCGTCTTAACGCAGAATAAATCTCAAGACATTGAGCTTTTAAGTACATCCTTGTAATGGTTTGTAGTGTGGGAAGAAGTTATGTCGTTTCAAACGTAGACAAAAAGGCGAACTTCTTAATCGACACCGGCAAAGTCGCTTCATGGCTCATTAACCCCATGACCCCGAACCGGGGAGCTCCGGCGGGCTGCTGAGTCACAACTAAAGGTAACAGAATCGGGCGAAAAGTGATGCAGTGAATATTTCAATTTTATTATCATTTATGTATTTACTAGATCTATATATCATTAATATAGCCAAATATTCTATTTATTTATTTATTTATT
>NW_004798721.1:19997-23085 GCF_000002075.1 Aplysia californica | reverse complement strand
TATTTCTGTGGCAGTGAAACCGTTTAGAATGTTAGGCATACTGTTCATTGTTGATTATGAACGTCTTTTTTACTTTTAATTTATAAGGTTTACGTTTATGGGTGAATTTGACAGCGACAACGTTTCAAAATTAGGAATGAAAGCAGTGATTATTTGATTATATAGACGCTTCACCACTGATTCCCAGTACTTTGTACTTCTTTCACAATATTTTTTAGGAAATACCCAGAATTTTCTACTTCATCCCCAATATTTTTAGCTAATTTCTAGTATTTTTTTTACTTAATCCTCAATATTTTCTAGCAAATCCACAGTAATTTCTACTTCATCCTCAATATTTTCTAGCTCTTTTCCATTCTTTTCTACTTCATTCCCAATATATTAAAACTCATTCCCAATATTTTCTAGTCCATCCAAAATATTTTTTTTAGCTCATTCCCTGTATTTTTTTTTATTTCTTCACTTATATTTTCTAAGAAATTCCCACTATTTTCCACTTCATCCACAATATTTTCTACTTCATTTCCACTCTTTTACTTCATGTTCAATATTTTCTAGCTCATTACCAGTACATTATATTTCATCCCCAATATTTCTTAGCTCATTCCAAGTAATTTCTAATTTTTCCCTATATTTTCTAGTTCATTCCCAGTATTTTCCGCTTCATGCTCAATATTTTCTATCTCATTCCTAGTATTTTCTACTTCAAACTCAATTTTCTTAGCTCATTCACAATATTTTTTACTCTATCTGAGATATTTACTAGGAAATTTCCAATTATTTCTATTTCATCCCAAATATCTTTTTATCTCATACCCAGTATTTTCTATTTCATCCCAAATATGTTTTAGCTCATTCTCACGATTTTTTTTACTTCATTCCTAATATTTGTAGCGCATTCCCAGTATATTAAACTTCATCCCCAATATTTCCAAGCTCATTCTAAGTATTTTGTACTTCTTCCCTATATTTTTTAGCTCATTCCCAGTATTTCCCACTTCATCCCCAATATATTCTATCTCATTCTCAGTGTTTCCAACTTCATGCGCACTCCTATTTTGCTTATTCCCCATATTTTTTCACTTCATCCCCAATATTAACTTAGAAATTCCCAATTTTTTTCTTCTTCATCTGAAATATTTTCTAGCTCATTCCCACTATTTTCTTCTTCATCCCCAATAATTTATTACTTATTCTTAGTATTATTTTTACTTCACCCCCAATATTTTTTAAAGCTCATTTCTTTCTACTGTTTTCACCACAAATGTTTTTTTTTTAGGTCATTTCCAGTTTTTTGTATTTCATCCCTAATATTTTATAGGAAATTCCCAGTCTAGCTCATTATCACTATTTTCTACTTCATCTCCAATATTCTCTAGCCAATTTCCACTATCTTTTACTTCATCCTCAATATTTTCTAGCTCATTCCCAATATATTATACATCATCCCCAATATTTCTTAGCAGATTCCAAGTATTTTGTAAATCTTCCCTATATTTTCTAGCTCATTCCCAGTATTTTCTACTTCATTCCCAATCATTTTTTGACTTATTTGCAATATTTTTTACTTCTCCATCAAAATTTACTAAGAAATTCATAATATTTTCTACTTAATCCCAAACATTTTCTAACCCAATCCCAGTGTTTTTGACTTCTTCCCAAATATTTTTTAGATCAAGCCCAGTGTTTTCTACTATTTTTCCAAAAACTTTTAAGGAAAAACCAAGTATTTTCTACTTCATCCCCAATATTTTAGATCTCATTTGCAGTATTTTCTTCTTTATCCCCAATATTTTCTAGCTCAGTCCTAGTATTATTTACTTCATCCCCAATATGTACTGGGACAATAGAAATTTGTTCTACTTCATCTTCAATAATGTCAAGCTCATTTACAGTATTTTCTACTTCTTCACAAATATATTCTAGTTAATTCCAAATATGTTTTACTTCTTCCCTAAAATTTTAAACTTTTTCCTATTATTTTCTAATTTATCCCCAATGTTTCCCAGCTTATTCCAAGTGTTTTCTTCTTCATCCCCAATATCTTCTACCTCAATTCCACTATTTTCTACTTCAGTCCCAATATTTTCTAGCTCATTCCCAGTATTTTCTTTTATTCCCAAATATTATTTAGCTCAGTCCAAGAATTTTTTATTTCATCCTCAATATTTTCTAGGAAATTCCCACTATTTTCTATTTTATCCCAAATATTTTAAAAAGAAATTCCCAGTAATTTCTACATTATCCCCAATATTTTTTTGGTCAATCCCAGTAGTTTCTACTTAGTTCCCAATATTTTCTAGATAATTCATTGCTTTTTCTATTTCAGCCCCAATTATTTATAGCTAATTCCCACTATTTTCTACTTTATATTCAATATTTTGTAGCTCATTCATATGATTTACTATTTCCTCCCCAATTTTTTTTAGCTCATTCCTAGTATTTTTGACTTTATCCTCAATATTTTCTAGCTCATTCATATTATTTTTTTTTTTACTTTATCCACAATATTTTATAGCTCATTCCCAGTATTTTGTATTTTGTCCCACTGTTTTTTAAAGTCATTCCCCATATTTTCTACTTCATGAACAATATTTCTTAGCTCCCAATATTTTTTTTTAGCAAACTCCAAGTATTTTTTAAATTCAATCCCAATATTTTATAGCTTATTCTCCTTATTTTCTATTTCATCCCCAAAATTTTTTAAAATGTCATTCCAACTATTTTTTTACTTTGTCCCCAAAGTTTTCTATCTCCTTCCATGTATTTTTTAAATTAGTCCCCAATATTATCTAGCTCATTTCCAGTATCTTCTACTTCATTCAAATTTTTTTAGCTCATTTCAAGTATTTTTTTTTTCATCCCCAGTATATTTAAAAAATTCATTCCAAATTTTTTAAAGGTAAATCCTAATTTTTTTCTACTTTATCCCCAATATTTTATAGCTCATTTCCAGTATTTTTTACTTCATCCTCAATATTTTGTAGCTCATAACCTGTATTTTTTAAATTCATCCCAAATATTTTCTAGCTCATTCCCAGTATTTTCTACTTCACCCCCAATATCTTGTAGCTCATACCCAGTATTT
>NW_004798721.1:18916-19897 GCF_000002075.1 Aplysia californica | reverse complement strand
AATATTTTAGATCTCATTCCCAGTATTTTCTACTTTCATCCCCAATATTTTAGATCTCATTCCCAGTATTTTCTACTTTCATCCCCAATATTTTAGATCTCATTCCCAGTATTTTCTTCATTATCCCCAATATTTTCTAGCTCATTCCCTGTATTTTCTACTTCATCCCCAATCTCTTTTAGCACGTTCCCAATATTTTTTACTTCTTCCCCAATATTTACTGGAACAATAAAAGAAATAAATGTTTCCTACTTCATTTTCAATATTGTTTAGCTCATTCCTAGTATTTTCTACTTCATCACCAAAAATTTCTAGCTAATTCCAAATATTTTCTACTTTATTCGCCATATATTTTAGCTCACTATCTCTATTTTTTTAATTTGATGCTCAATATTTCGTAGCTCATTCCGAATAGTTTCAACATCATCCCTATATCGTTTTATGCTCATTATTTCTTACATCATCCCCAATATTTACTAGGAAATTCCCAACTTTTTCTACTTCATCAGCAATATTGTCTAGCCAAGTTGTAATATTTTTTTCCTTCATCCCCAATATTTTGTAGCTCATTCCTACTATTTTTTAAATTTCATCCACAATATTTCATAGCAAATTATCAGTATTTTAAACTTTATTACCAATTTTTTAAAGGTTATTTCCAGTATTTTTTTTAACTTCATCCCCAATATTTTCTAGCCCATTTGCAGTACATGTATTTCCCTTTTTTACAACAATATTGTTTTAGCTCACGTCCACTATTATTGAATTCATCCCAAATATTCTGTAACTTCTTCCCAGTATTTTCTACTTCATCCCCAATATTTAATAACTCAACCCCACTATTTTTTTCTTTATCCCCAATATTTTCTAGCTTTTCCCCTGTATTTTCTACTTTATTCCAAATTATTTCTAGCTCATTCCCAGTATTTTTTACTTTATCCCCATAATGTCCAAGCTCATTTGCTGTACTTTTCCCATCAT
>NW_004798721.1:17581-18816 GCF_000002075.1 Aplysia californica | reverse complement strand
CTCATTTCCATTATTTTGGTTACTTCATCCATAATAATTTTTAAGTCCTCAGCAGTATTTTCTACTTCATTCCCAATATTTTTTTTGCTCACTCCTACTAATTTCTACTTTATCCTAAATGTTTTTTTGACTTCATTCCCAAAATTTTCTACTTCAACCCAACTATTTGCTATCTAATTTCCACCTTTTTAAAGCTTCATCCCCAATATTTTATTCCTCATCTCCAGAATTTTTTGCTTCATCCCAATATTTTTCAAATCAATCCCAATATTTTCTACTTCATCAACATTAATTGTTTTAGCTGATTCCCAGTATTTTGTACTCCACCTCCAATATTTTTTAGCCAATTCCAAGTATTTTTTTTACTTCAAAACCAACATTTTACAGCTCATTCCCTGTATTTTCTTTTGTATCCCCAATATTTTCTAAATCTCATTCCCACTATATTTTTACTTTGTCAAGAATGTTTTTTTATCTCCTTCAATGTAATTTTAAAATTAATCCCCAATATTATCTACTTCATTCACAGTATTTTCTACTTCATTACCATTTTTTTCTACCTCATTTCAAGTAGCTCATTTGCAGTATTTTCAATTTAATCACAATATTTTCTTGCTCATATCCAGTATTTAAAAAAAATTAATTCCAATTTTTTAAAAGGTAAATCCTAATTTTTTCTACTTTATCCACAATATTATATAGATCATTCCCAGTATTTTGTACTTCATTCCCAATATTTTGTATGTCATTCCCAGTATTTTTTACTTCATCCCAAATATTTTCTAGCTCATTCCCAGTATTTTCTACTTCACCCCCAATATCTTGTAGCTCATACCCAGTATTTTTCTTATTCATCCCAAATATTTTTTAGCTCTTTCAAAGTATTTAACACCAATATTTTATAGCTCATTTCCATTATTTTGGTTACTTCATCCATAATAATTTTTAAGTCCTCAGCAGTATTTTCTACTTCATTCCCAATATTTTCTAGCTCATAGTCAGTATTTTTTTTCATTCATTCCAAATATTTTCTGGCTCATTCCCAGTATTATTTACTTCATTACCAATATTTTATCGCATATTCACAGCATTGTCTATTTCATTACCAATTTTTTCTAGCAAATTACCAGTATTTTTTACTTCATTTCCAATATTTTTTTTGCTCACTCCTACTAATTTCTACTTTATCCTAAATGTTTTTTTGACTTCATTCCCAAAATTTTCTACTTCAACCC
>NW_004798721.1:16299-17481 GCF_000002075.1 Aplysia californica | reverse complement strand
AGGAAATTCCCAGTATTTTTAACTTCATTCCCAATAATTTCTAGCTCATTCCCACTATTATCTACTTAATTCCCAATATTTTCTAGCTCATTTCCACTATCTGTTACTTCATCACCAATGTTTTCTACATCGTTTCCAGTATTTTCTACTTCATTCCCAATATATTGTAGGAAATTGTCAGTATTTCCTCCATAATCACCAACTTTTTAAAAGCGTATTCACAGTATTTTCTACTTTATCCACAATTATTTCTAACTCATCCCCAATATTTTCGAGCTCATTTGTAGTGTTTTCTTTTGTATCCGCAATATTTTTTAGCTTCTATTCAGATTGTTCTACTTCATCCCCAATACAGTATAGCTTATTCCTAGTATTTTCTACTTCATCCCAAATATTTTCTAGCTCTTTCCAACTATTTTTCTTTCTTTATCCCAAATACTTTCTATGTCTTTTGTAGTATTTTTCTCTATCCCTAATACTTTTTTAGCTCATATTGATTATTTTCTACTTCATCCCAAAAATTTTCTATCTCATTCCCAGTATTTTCTATTACTTCCCCAATATTTTTTAAAATTAAATACCGAGTAATTTCTACTTTCCCCCCAATATCTTTTAACTCATTCCCACTATTTTTTACTTCATTCCCTATATTTTCTAGCTCATTCCCAGTATTTCCCACTTAATCTCCAATATATTTTATCTCATTCTCAGTATTGTCTACTTCATGCGCACTCCTATTTTGCTTATTCCCAATATTTTTTACTTCATCCCCAATATTAACTAGGAAATTCTCAATTTTTTTCTACTTAATCCAAATTAGTTTGTAGCTCATTCCCACTATTTTTTACTTCATCCCCAATAAATTCTAACTTATTCTTAGTATTTTTTAAAACTTAAAACCCAATACTTTTGTTAGTTCAATTCCATTATTTTCTACTTGATCTTAAATATTTTAAGCTCATTCAAAATAATTTTTATACTTCCTCCCAATATTTTTTGGCTCATTTGCACTGTCTTTTACTTCATCCCCAATATTTTCTAGCTCATTCCCAGTATATTATACATCATCCCCAATATTTTTCAGCCTATTCCAAGTATTTTCTACTTTTTCAGTATATTTTCTAGCTTATTCCTAGCATTTTCTACTTCATACCCAATCTTTCTTTTTTTTTTTTTTTTTTA
>NW_004798721.1:14571-16199 GCF_000002075.1 Aplysia californica | reverse complement strand
TATTTTGTACTTCATTCCCAATATTTTTTATGTCATTCCCAGTGGTTTTTTACGTCATCCCCAATATATTTTAAGTCATCTCAGTAATTTCTATTTCATCCCCAATATTTTCTAGCTCATATCCAGTATTGTTTTTATTCATCCCCAATATTTTCTAGCTCATTCCCAGTATTTTCTACTTTGTCCAGAAAATATTTTATAGCTCATTTCCAGTGTTTTGTACTTCATCCCCAATATTTTTAAAGTCATCCCCAGTATTTTCTACTTCATTTCCAATATTTTTTATGTCATTCCCAATATTTTGTACTTAATCCCAAATATTTTCTAGCTCATACCCAGTATTTTTTATTAATTAATTCCAGATATTTTCTAGCTCATTCCCAGTATTTTCTTCTTTATCCCCAATATTTCATAGCTTTTTTCCAGTTTTTTGTACTTCATCCCCAATATGTTTAAAGTCATCCCCTGTATTTTCTACTTCATCCCCTATATTTTATAGCTCATTTTCAGTAATTTGTACTCCATCCCAATATGTTTTTAACTCATTCCCAGTATTTTGTACTCCACCCCCAATATTTTTTGGCAAATTTCAAGAATTTTTTACTTCAACCCCAATATTTCACAGCTCATTCCCCCTTTTTAAATTTTTTAAATCCCCAATATCTTTAAAACCTCATTCCCACAATTTTGTAACTTTGTCCCCAATATTTTCTATCTCCTTCCATGTATTTGAAAAATAAATCCCCAATATTATTTAGCTCATTCCCAGTATTTTGTACTATACTACACATTTTCCCCCAGCTCATTTCCAGTATTGTTTTACTTCATCCCCAATATTTTCTAGCTCATTTGCAGTATTTTCTTTTTAAGCACAACATTTTCTTGCTCATATCTAGTGTTTTAAAAAATTTCATTACAAATATTTTTAGCTCAATCCTAGTATTTTCTACTTTATCCCGAATATTATATAGATCATTTCTAGTATTTTCCATTTCATCCCTTATATATTCTAAGTCATCCTCAGTGTTTTCTGCTTTATTCCCAATATTTGATAGCTCATACTCAGTATTTTTTTTATTCATCCCAAATAATTTCTAGCATATTCTTAGTGTTTTCTACTTCATTCCCAATATTTTCTAGCAGATTTCCAGCATTGTCTACATGATTACCAGTTTTTTCTAGATCATTTCCAATACTTTTTACTTCATCTCCAATATTTTTTAGCTCATGCCTACTCATTTCTACTTTCTCCTAAATGTTTTTTTGACCTTATTCCCCAAATTTTCTACTTCAACCCCAATATTTGCTATCTCATTCCCAATTTTTAAAACTTCATCCCCAATATTTTATGGCCCATTTCCAGTTTTTTGTACTTCATACTTCATCAACAATAATTTTTTTTAGCTCATTCCCAGCATTTTGTAATCCACCCCCAATATTTTTTAGCAAATTCCAAGTATTTTTTAAACTTCAACCTCAATATCTTACAGCTCAATCTTCATATTTTCTTTTTTTCCCTAACATTTTTTAATCTCATTCCCACTATTTTTTTAACTTTGCCATCAATATTTTCTATCTCCTTCGTCAGGTCAATGCCAGTATTTTCTATTCCATCACCAATATTTTTA
>NW_004798721.1:12389-14471 GCF_000002075.1 Aplysia californica | reverse complement strand
TATTTTAGCTCATTTCCTCTATTTTTTATTTGATGCTCAATATTTTGTAGCTCATTCCCTAAAGTTTCACATCATCCCTATATCTTTTTATGCTCATTATTTCTTACTTCATCCCCAATATTTACTAGGTAATTCCCAACTTTTTCTACTTCATCAGCAATATTGTCTAGCCCATTTGTAGTTTTTTTTTCTTCATCCCCAATATTTTGTAGCTCATTCCTACTATTTTTTTAATTTCATCCACAATATTTAACAGCAAATTATCAGTATTTTCAACTTTATTAGGCCTACCAATTTTTTAAAGGTTATTTCCAGTATTTATTCTTACTTCATCCCCAATATTTTTTAAGCTCATTTGCAGTATTTGCTTTTTTTTATTACCACAATATTTTCTAGTTCATATCCACTGTTATAGAATTCAGCCAAAATATTTTATAACTCCTTCCCAGTATTTTCTACTTCATCCCCAATGTTAAATAGCTCAGCCCCACTGTTTTTTTTCCTTATCCTCAATATTTTCTAGCTCTTACCCTGTATTTTCTACTTAATTCCCAATATTTTTTAGCTCCTGCCTAGTATTTCTTATTTCATTAACAGTTTTTTCTAGCTCATTCCAAGTATTTTTTACTTTATTCCAAATATTTTCTAGCACATTCCCAGAATTTTTAAATATATCCCCATAATGTCCAAGCTCACTTGCTGTACTTTCTTCTTCATCTCTAATATTTTCTATGTCATATCCTGTATTTTCAACTTCATCCCCAATATTTTATAGCTCATTCCCAGTATTTTCAACTTCTTCCCTAATACTTTTTTCGAAATGCCCAGTATTTTTACTTCATCCCCAATATTTTTTTTAGCTCAATCCTAATATTTTTTTTATACTTAATCCGCAACATTATTATTTTCTAGTAAATTTGCAGTATTTTCTTCTTGATCCGACATATTTTATAGACCATTCTCACTATTTCTTTTGTTCATCACGAATATTTTATAGCTCATTCCCACTATTTATACTTAATCTCCAATATTTTCTATCTCATTCCCACAATTTTCTACTTCATCCCCCATAATAATTTAGCTCATTTCCACTATTTTTATTTCATCCCCAAATATTTTATAACTCTTTCCCAGTATTTTCTACTTCATCCTAAAAATTTGATAAGTCAATCCCATTATTTTTTTCTTTATCCCCAATATTTTCTAGCTCTTTCCATGTATTTTCTACTTAATTCCAAATATTTTATAGCTAATTTCCAGTATTTTCTACTTCATATCCAATATTTTATAGCTCTTACCCATAATAATTTTTAATTTATCCCCAATATGTTCTAGCTCCTTTCCAGTATTTTCTACTTTATTCCCAATATTTTCATGGAAATTCCCAGTATTTTTTATTCCATTAAAATATTTTTCTAGCTCATTTCTAATATTTTCTACTTTATCCCCAATATTTTTCAGCTCATTCCCAGTATTTTATTAGTTTCATTCTAATAACTTCAAGCTCATTAACAGTGTTTTCTTTTTCATCTCTAATATTTTCTATGTCATATCCAGTATTTTCAACTTCATTCCCAATATTTTATAGCTCATTCCCAGTATTTTCTACTTCTTCCCAAATATTTTTTCCCAAATACCCAGTATTTTCTACTCAATCCCCATATATTTTTTAAAGCTCAATCTTAGTATTTCTAACTTAGTCCCCAATATTATTATTTTCTAGCAAATTTGCAGCATTTTCTACTTCATCCGAAATATTTTATTGATCATTCCCACTATTTTTCACTTCGTTCCCAATATTTTCTAGTTCATTCAAGGTATTTTCTACTTCATCCCAAATATTTTTTAGCGCATTCCCAGTATTTTTTTAAATTCCATGTGCAATCTTTTCTAGCGAATTCCCTATATTTTTTACTTCATCCCCAATATTTTCTAGGAAATTCTCACTATTTTCTATTTCATCCCCAATAGTTACTAGGAAATTCCAAGTATTTTCTTCAACATCCCCAATATTTTCTAAGTCCGTCCCAGTAGTTTATTTCGTCCCCAATATTTTTTTTTCTCATTCCCACTATATTTTTT
>NW_004798721.1:7916-12289 GCF_000002075.1 Aplysia californica | reverse complement strand
TATAGCTTATTTCCAGTGTTTTGTACTTCATCCCCAATATTTTTAAAGTCATCCCCAGTATTTTCTACTTCATCCCCAATATTTTATAGCTCATGCCCAGTATTTTAAAAAAAATTCTTCCCAAATATTTTAGTATTTTTTTCTTTATTCAAATAATTTTCTAGCAGGTTTCCAGCATTTTCTACTTCATAACCATTTTTTTCTAGCTCATTTCCGGTACTACTTCAAATCCAATACTTTTTAGCTCATGCCTATCAATTTCTACTTCATCCTAAATGTTTTTTTCTCAAAATGTTATATTTCAACACCAATACTTGCCATCTCATTCCCACTTTTTTAAACTTCATCCCCAATATTTTATAGCTCATTTTCAGTAATTTGTACTTCATCCCAATATATTTTTTAACTCATTCCCAGTATTTTGTATTCCACCCCCAAATTTTTTGGCAAATTCCAAGAATTGTTTACTTCAACCCCAATATTTTACAACTCTTACCCAGTATTTTTTAAATTCATACAAAATATTTTTAGCCTATTCAAAGTATTTTCTACTTAATCCTCAATATTTTACAGCTAATTTCCAGTGTTTTGTACTTCATCACCAATATTTTTAATGTCATCCCCAGTATTTTCTACTAATTCCTCAATACTTTTTATGTTTGACCCAGTATTTTTTACTTCATTCCAACAATTTTTAAATTCATATCCAGTATTTATTTCTATACAGGTCAAATATTTCTAGCTCATTCCCAGTATTTTTTTTACTTCATCCCCAATATATTATAGCTCATTTCCAGTGTTTTATACTTCATCCCAAGGATTATCTAGATATTTCCAAGTATTTTTGACTAAATCCCCAATTTTTTAAATGTCATTCCCAGTATTTTTTAAAACTTCATTCCCTATTTTTTTAAAGTCATCCCCTGTAGGTTCTACCTCATCCCCAGTATTTTCTACCTCATCCCCAATATTTTACAACTCATACCCAGTACTTTTTTAAATTCATATAAAATATGTTTAACCCATTCCCAGTAGTTTCTACTTAATCTCCAATATTAGATAGCTCATTTCCAGTGTTCTGTACCTCATCCCCAATATTTTTAAAGTCATCCCCTGTAATTTCTACCTCACCCCAAGTATTTTCTACTTCATCCACTATACTTTTAATGTTATTCCAAGTATTTTGTACTTCATCCCAAATATTTTTTAACTCATTCCCAGTATTTTCAACTTAATCCCCAATGTTAGAGAGCTCATTTCCAGTGTTTTGTACTTCATCCCCAATATTTTTTAAGTCATCCTCTGTAATTTCTACCTCATTCCCAGTATTTTCTACTTCATCCCCTTTACTTTTAAAGTCATTCCCAGTATTTTTTACTTCATTCCCATTATACTTTAAGTCATTCCCTGTAATTTCTACCTCATCCACAGTATTTTCTACTTAATCCCCAATATTTTACAACTCACACCCAGTATTAAAAAAAAATTATATATCAAATATTTTCAGCCTATTCAAAGTATTTTCTACTTAATCCCCACTATTTGATAGCTAATTTCCAGTGTTTTGTATTTCATCTCCAATATTTTTAGTCATTCACTGTAATTTCTACTTCATCCCCAGTATTTTCTACTTCATACCCAATATTTTTAATGTCATTCCAGGTATTTTGTACTTCATCCCAAATATTTTCTAACCCATTCCCAGTATTTTCTACTTTATAGTCAATATTTTAAAGCCCGTTTCCAGTGTTTTGTAATTAATATCCAATATTTTTCAAGTCATTCCCAGTATTTTCTACTAAATCTCCAATATTTTCAATGTCATTCCCATTTTTAAAAACTTAATTCCCAATATATTAGGTTCATCCACAGTATTTTCCACTTCATCCCCAATATTTTCTAACTCATACTCAGTATTTTTTTAATGCTTCCAAAATATTTTGTACCTCATTCCCAGTATTTTCTACTTTATCCTCAATATTTTATAGCTCATTTAAAGTGTTTTGTACTTCATCCCCAGTATTTTCTACTAAATCCCAAATTTTTAAAAATGTCATTTCCAGTATTTTTAACTTCATCCCCACTATATTTTAAGTCATCCCCAGTATTTTCTACTTCATCCGCAATATTTTTTAACTTATACCCAGTATTTTTTAAAATAAATACCAAATAGTTCTAGCCCATTCCCAATATTTTTTACTTAATCCCCAATATTTTATAGCTCATTTAAAGTATTTTCAGCTTCATCCCCAACATTTTTAATGTCATTCTCAGTATTTTAAAAATATATACCAAATATTTTTAGCCCATTCCCGGTATTTTCTACTTAATCCCCAATATTTTATAGCTCATTTCCAGTGTTTTGTACTTCATCCCCAATATTTTATAGCTCATTTCCAGTGTTTTGTACTTCATCCCAAGGATTATTTAGCTATTACCCAGTATTTTCTACTAAATCCCCAATATTTTTTATATCATTCCCAGTATTTTTTACTTCATCCCCAATATATTTCAAGTCATCCCCTGTAATTTTGACATCATCCACAGTATTACTTTATCCCATATATTTTTTAACTCATACCCAGTATTTTTTAAATTCATACCAAATATTTTTAGCCCATTCCCAATATTTTCTAAATCATCCCCAATATTTTATAGCTCATTTCCAGTGTTTTGTACTTCATCACCAATATTTTTAATGTCATTCCCAGTATTTTGTACTTCATCCCAAATATTTTTAAACTCATTTTTCGTATTTTCTACTTTATCCACAATATTTTATAGCTCATTTCAAGTGTTTTTTAAAACATTCCCAATATATTTAAAGGCATCCCTAGTATTTTATACTTCATCCCCAATATTTTTAAAAGTCATTCCCAGTATTTTTCATTTCATACCCAATATATTTTATGTCATCCCCAGTATTTTCTACTAAATCCTCAATATTTTTTATGTCATTTCCAGTATTTTTTACTTCATCTCCACTATATTTTAAGTCATCCCCAGTATTTTCTAGTTCATCCATAATATTTTCTAACTCATACCCAGTATTTTTAAAAATCATACCAAATATTTTTAGCCATTTCCCAGTATTTTTTACTTAATTCCCAATATTTTGTAGCTCATTTAAAGTATTTTCTACTTCATCCTCAAAATTGTTAATGTCATTCCCAGTATTTTGTAAATATATACCATATATTATTAGCCAATTCCTAGTAATTTCTACTTATTCCCCAATGTATTATAGCTTATTTCCAGTGTTTTGTACTTCATCCCCAATATTTTATAGCTCATTTCCAGTGTTTTGTACCTCATTCCAAGGATTATCTAGCTATTACCCAGTATTTTCTAATAAATCTCCAATATTTTTAATGTCATTCCCAGTATTTTTTTCTTCATCCCCAATATATTTTAAGTCCTCCCCAGTATTTTCTACTTCATCCCCAGTATTTTACAACTCATACCAAGTATTTTTTAAAATTATACCAAATATTTTTAGCCCATTCCCAATATTTTCTAATTAATCCCCAATGTTTTATAACTCATTTACAGTGTTTTGTACTTCATCCCCAATATTTTTAATGTCATTCCCAGTATTTTGTACTTCATCCCAAATATTTTCTAACTCATTTTCAGTATTATCTACTTAATCCCCACTATTTTATAGCTCATTTCCAGTGTTTTTGAAAACATTCCCAATATTTTTAAAGGCATCCTTAATATTTTATACTACATCCCCAATATTTTTTTAGGTCATTCACAGTATTTTTTACTTCATCCCCAATATATTTTATGTCATCCCCAGTATTTCCTACTATATCCTCAATTTTTTAAATGTCATTTTCTGTATTTTTTACTTCATCTCCACTATATTTTAAGTCATCCTCAGTATTTTCTACATCATCCCCAATATGTTTTAACATATATCCAGTATTTTTAAAAAATCATACCAAATATTTTTAACCATTTCCCAGTATTTTTTACTTAATTCCCAATATTTTGTAGCTCATTTAAAGTATTTTCTACTTCATCCTCAAAATTGTTAATGTCATTCCCAGTATTTTGTAAATATATACCATATATTATTAGCCAATTCCTAGTAATTTCTACTTATTCCCCAATGTATTATAGCTTATTTCCAGTGTTTTGTACTTCATCCCCAATATTTTATAGCTCATTTCCAGTGTTTTGTACCTCATTCCAAGGATTATCTAGCTATTACCCAGTATTTTCTAATAAATCTCCAATATTTTTAATGTCATTCCCAGTATTTTTTTCTTCATCTCCAATATATTTTAAGTCCTCCCCAGTATTTTCTACTTCATCCCCAGTATTTTACAACTCATACCAAGTATTTTTTAAATTCATACCAA
>NW_004798721.1:0-7816 GCF_000002075.1 Aplysia californica | reverse complement strand
ACCCCAGTATTTCCTACTATATCCTCAATATTTTTAATGTCATTTTCAGTATTTTTTACTTCATCTCCACTATATTTTAAGTCATCCTCAGTATTTTCTACATCATCCCCAATATG
Organism: Aplysia californica; assembly: GCF_000002075.1. Taxonomy (NCBI): domain Eukaryota; kingdom Metazoa; phylum Mollusca; class Gastropoda; order Aplysiida; family Aplysiidae; genus Aplysia; species Aplysia californica. The sequence goes on along the minus strand of NW_004798721.1, from coordinate 7,700 downwards.
TTTTAACATATATCCAGTATTTTTAAAAAATCATACCAAATATTTTTAACCATTTCCCAGTATTTTTTACTTAATTCCCAATATTTTGTAGCTCATTTAAAGTATTTTCTACTTCATCTTCAAAATGTTTAATGTCATTCCCAGTATTTTGTTAATATATACCATATACTTTTAGCCAATTCCCAGTATTTTCTACTTAATCCCCAATGTATTTTAGCTTATTTCCGGTGTTTTGTACTTCATCCCCAATATTTTATAGCTCATTTCCAGTGTTTTGTACCTCATTCCAAGGATTATCTAGCTATTACCCAGTATTTTCTAATAAATCCCCAATATTTTTAATGTCATTCTCAGTATTTTTTTCTTCATCCCCAATATATTTTAAGTCATCCCCAGTATTTTCTACTTCATCCCCAGTATTTTACAACTCATACCAAGTATTTTTTAAATTCATACCAAATATTTTTAGCCCATTCCCAATATTTTCTAATTAATCCCCAATGTTTTATAACTCATTTACAGTGTTTTGTACTTCATCCCCAATATTTTTAATGTCATTCCCAGTATTTTGTACTTCATCCCAAATATTTTCTAACTCATTTTCAGTATTATCTACTTAATCCCCACTATTTTATAGCTCATTTCCAGTGTTTTTGAAAACATTCCCAATATTTTTAAAGGCATCCTTAATATTTTATACTACATCCCCAATATTTTTTTAGGTCATTCACAGTATTTTTTACTTCATCCCCAATATATTTTATGTCATCCCCAGTATTTCCTACTATATCCTCAATTTTTTAAATGTCATTTTCTGTATTTTTTACTTCATCTCCACTATATTTTAAGTCATCCTCAGTATTTTCTACATCATCCCCAATATGTTTTAACATATATCCAGTATTTTTAAAAAATCCTACCAAACATTTTTAACCATTTCCCAGTATTTTTTACTTAATTCCCAATATTTTGTAGCTCATTTAAAGTATTTTCTACTTCATCCTCAAAATTGTTAATGTCATTCCCAGTATTTTGTAAATATATACCATATATTATTAGCCAATTCCTAGTAATTTCTACTTATTCCCCAATGTATTATAGCTTATTTCCAGTGTTTTGTACTTCATCCCCAATATTTTATAGCTCATTTCCAGTGTTTTGTACCTCATTCCAAGGATTATCTAGCTATTACCCAGTATTTTCTAATAAATCCCCAATATTTTTTATGTCATTCCCAGTATTTTTTTCTTCATCCCCAATATATTTTAAGTCCTCCCCAGTATTTTCTACTTCATCCCCAGTATTTTACAACTCATACCAAGTATTTTTTAAATTCATACCATATATTTTTAGCCCATTCCCAATATTTTCTAATTAATCCACAATATTTTATAACTCATTTACAGTGTTTTGTACTTCATCCCCAATATTTTTAATGTCATTCCCAGTATTTTGTACTTCATCCCCAATATTTTCTAATTCATTCCCAGTATTTTGTACTTCATCCCCAATATTTTATAGCTCATTTCCAGTGTTTTGTACCTCATCCCAAGGATTATTTAACTATTACCCAGTATTTTATAATAGATCGCCAATATTTTTTATGTCATTCCCAGTATTTTTTACTTCATTCCCAATATATTTTAAGTCATCCCCAGTATTTTCTACTTCATCTCCAGTATTTTATAATTCATACCAAATATTTTTAAAATTCATACCAAATATTTTTAGCCCATTCCCAATATTTTCTAATTAATCCCCAATATTTTAAAGCTCATTTCCAGTGTTTTGTACTTTATCCCAAGGATTATGTAGCTATTTCCCAGTATTTTCTACTAAATCCCCAATATTTTTTAATGTCATTCCCAGTATTTTTGTTACTTTATCCCCAATATATTTTAAGTCATCAACTGTAATTTTTACCTTATCCCCAGTATTTTCTATTTCATCCCCAGTATTTTACAACTCATACTCAGTATTTTTAAAATTCATACCAAATATTTTTAGCCCATTCACAGTATTTTCTACTTAATAACCAATATTTTATAGCTCATTTCTAGTGTACTTTATCCCCAATATTTTTTATGTCATTCCCAGTATTTTGTACTTCATTGCAAATATTTTCTAACTCAATTCTCGTATTTTCTACTTTATCCCTAATATTTTATAGCTCATTTCAAGGGTTTTTCAAAAATATACCCAGTATTTTAAAATGCATCCCTAGTATTTTTTACTTCATCCCCAATATTTTTTATGTCATTCCCAGTATTTTTTACTTCATCCCCAATATATTTTTAGTCATCCCAAGTATTTTCTACTAAATTGTTAATTTAAAAAAATGTCATTTCCAGTATTCTTTATCTCATCCCCAATATATGTTAAGTCATCTCCAGTTTTTTCTACTTCATCCTCAATATTTTTTAACTCATACCCAGTATTAGAAAAAAATTCATACCAAATATTTTTAGCCCTTTACCAGTATTATTTACTTTATCCCCAATATTTTATAGCTCATTTAGGGTATTTTTTACTTCATCCCCAAAACTTTTAATGTCATTCCCATTATTTTGTACTACATCCCAAATATTTTCTAACTTATTGCCAGTATTTTCTACTTTATCCCCACTCTTTAAGTCTTTTATAGCTCATTTCCAGTGTTTTTTACTTCATCCCCAATATTTTTAAAGGCATCCCTTGTATTTTATACTTAATCCTCAATATTTTTATGTCATTCCCAGTATTTTGTACTTGATCCCAAATATTTTCTAACTCATTCCCAGTACTTTTAACTTCATCCCCACTATTTCATAGCTCATTTTCAGTGCCTTGTACTTCATCCCCACTATATTTTAAGTCATCCCCTGTATTTTCTACTTCATCCTCAATATTTTTTATGTCATACCCAGTAATTTTTAAATTCGTACCAAATATTTTTAGCCCATTCCCTGTATTTTTTACTTCATCCCCAATATTTTATAGCTCATTTAAAGTATTTTGTACTTCATCCCCAATATTTTTTAAAGTCATCCCCACGAATTTTTATTAAATCCCAAATATTTTTAATGTCATTTTCAGTATTTTTTATTTCATCCCCAATATATTTAAGTCATGCCCAGTATTTTTACTTCATCTCCAATGTTTTACAACTGATACTCAGTATTTTTTTAAATTCATATCAAATATTTTAGCAAATTCCCAGTATTTTTTACTTAATCCCCAATATTTGATAACTCATTTCCAGTATTTTCTACTAAATCCCCAATATTTTTTATGTCTGTCCCAGTATTTTTTACTTCATCCCAACAATTTTTTTTGCTCATACCCAATATTTATTTCTATACATGTCAAATATTTTTTTAGCTAATTCCCAGTATTTTTTACTTAATCACCAATATTTTGTAGCTCATTTTCAGTTTTTGTACTTCATCTAAAGGATTATCTAGCTATTACCCTGTATTTTCTACTAAATCCCCAATATTTTTTATGTCATTCCCAGTATTTTTTACTTCATCCCCAACATATTTTAAGTCATCCCCTATAATTTCTACCTCATCCTCAGTATTTTCTACTTCATCCCCAATATTTCACAACTCATACCCAATATTTTTAAAATTCATACCAAATATTTTTAGCCCATTCACAGTATTTTATACTGAATTCCCAATATTTTATAGCTTATTTCCAGTGTTTTGTACTTTAGACTCAATATTTAAAAAGTTATCCCCTGTAATTTCCACCTCATCCCCAGTATTTTTTACTTCATCCCAAATATTTTCTAACTTATTCCCAGTATTTTCTACTTTATCCCCAATATTTTTTTTGATGTCATTCCCAATATTTTCTACTTCATCCCCAATTTTTTACAACTCATATCCAGTATTTTAAAAATTGATGCCAAATATTTTTAGCCCATTCCCAGTATTTTGTACTTCATCCCCAATATTTTATAGCTCATTCCCAGTATTTTCTACTTAATCCCCAATATATTATAGCTCATTTCCAGTGTTTTATACTTCATCCCCAATATTTTTTTAAGTCATCCCCAATATTTCCTACTAAATCCCCAATATATTTTATGTCATTTCCAGTATTTTTTTTACTTCATCCCAACAATTTTCTAGTTCATACACGGTATTTATTTCTATACATGTCAAATAATTTCTAGCTTATTCCCAGTATTTTTTTAACTTTATCCCCAACATTTTGTAAGTTATCCCCAGTCTCTTTTACTTGATCCACAGTATTTTCTAGCTCATACACAGTATTTTAAAAATTAATCCCAAATATTTTCTAGCTTATTCCCAGTATTTTCTACTTCATCCCCAATATTTTTAATGTTATTCCCAGTATTTTGTACTTCATCCCAAATATTTTCACAGTATTCATCCCAGTATTTTCTACTTTACCCCCAATATTTTATAGCTCAGTTCCTGTCCTTTTTTTTACTTCATCCCCAATATTTTTAAAGGCATCCCTAATATTTTCTACTTCATGCCCAATATTTTTAATGTCATTCTCAGTATTTATTTATACTTCATTTGAAATATTTTCTAGCTCATTCCCAGTAATTTGTACCTTAATCCCCATTCTTTTATATCTCATTTCCATTATTTTCTACTTCATCAACAAAATATTTATAGAGTCATCCTCAGTATTTTTTTTACATCATCCTCAATATTTTCTCTCTCATACTCTGTATTTTTTTTTTTTTATTGATCACAAATATTTTCTAGCTCATTCCCAGCATTTCCACTTGATCCCTAATATCTTATAGCTCATTTCCAGTGTTTTGTACTTCATTCCAAGGATTATCTAGCTATTACCCAGTATTTTCTACTAAATCACCAATATTTTTTATGTCATACCCAGTATTTTATTTATTCAACGCAAATATTTCCTAGTTCATTCCAAGTATTTTCTACTTAATCTCCAATATTTTATAGCTCATTTCCAGTGTTTTGTACTTCATCCCCAATATTTTTAATGTCATCCCCAGTATTTTCTATTTAATCCCCAATATTTTTTATGTCATTCCCAGTATTTTGTACTTCATCCCAAATATTTTCTAACTCACACCCAGTATTTTTAAAATTTATGCCAAATATTTTCTTGCTCATTCCCAGTATTTTCTACTTAATCCCCAATATTTTATAGCTCATTTCCAGAGTTTTGTACTTCATCCGCAATGTTGTTTACTAAATCCCCGATATTTTTTATGTCATTCCCATTATTTACTTCATCCCAACAATTTTCTAGCTCATACTCAGTATTTATTTTTGTATATTATCCCAAATATTTTCTAGCTCCTTCTCAGTATTTTTTTACTTTATCCTCAATATCATATAGATCATTCCCAGTATTTTTTTAACTTCATCCCCATGGTTTTTTTTGGTGGTTATCCCCAGTATCTTTTACTTCATCCCCAATATTTTCTAGCCCATACCCAGTATTTATTTCTATACATCCCAAATATTTTCTAGCTCATTGCCAGTATATTTTACTTTATCCCCAATATTATATAGATCGTTCCCAGTATTTTGTACTTTATTGTCAATATTTTCTAGGTCATTCCCTGTATTTTCTACTCCTTCCCAAATATTTTCTAGATCATACCTCGAATTTTTTAATTTATCCCAAATATTTTCTAGCTTATTCCTAGTATTTTCTACTTCATGCCCAATATTTTCTAGCTCCTTTTTAAGTATTTTCTTTTTAAGGACAATATTTTCTTGCTGATACCCAGTATTTGTAAAAAATTAATTAAAAATATTTTTTACCTCTTTCCCAGTATTTTCTACTTTATCCACAATATTTTAAAAGTCATTGCCATTATTTTCCACTCCATCACCAATATATTTTTGTATAGTCCCAGTATTTTAAACTTTATCCTAAAAATTTTTAAGCTCATACCCCGTAGTTTTTTACTTCATCCCTAATATTTTCAAAGTTATCCACAGTATTTTCTACTTCATCCCCAATATTTTTTAGCTCATACCCCGTATTTTTTAACTTCATCCCCTATATTTTTAAAGTCATCCCCAGTATTTTTTACTTCATCCCCAATATTTTGTAACCTTTACCCAGTATTTTTTTTATTCATCAAAAATATTTAAAAAGTCATCCCCAGTATTTTATATTTCAACACCATTATTTTCTAGCATATTTGCATAGTTTTCTTTTCATTCACAATATTTTCTTGCTCATATCCAGTATTTTTTTTGTCTATTCCAAATATGTTTTAGCTCAATCCTAGTATTTTCTACTTAATCCCTATTATTTTCTAGGTCATTCCCAGTATTTTCTATTTTAACCCCAATATTTTTTAAAGTCATCCCTAGTATTTTCTACTCCATCCCTAATATTTTCTGGCTTATACCCAGTATTTTTGTATTCCTCCCAAATATATTTTAGCTCATTCCCAGTATTTTCTACCCCATCACCAATAATTTTAAAGTCATTCCCACTATTTTCTATTTTTTAAGTCCTCCTCAATATTTTCTACTTCATTCCCTATATTTTCTAACCGAATTTCAGCATTTTCTTCTTTATCCCCAATATTTTTTCTAGCTCATTCCTACTAATTTCTACTTCATCCTAAATGCTTTTTTTGACCTCATTCCCCAAATATTCTACTTCAACCCTAATACTTGCTATCTCATTCCCACTTTGGTCATTTCATCCCGAATATTTTATAGCTCATTCCCAGTATTCCTTGCTTCATCCCAATATTTTAAAAGTCTTTCCTAATATTTTTTATTTCATCCACAATGTTTTTAAAAATTTTTTTAAAGCTCATTCCCAGTATTTTCTACTCCACCCCTAATATTATTTAACAAATACCAAGTATTTTTTACTTCATCCCCAATATTTTATAGCTCATTCCCCTTATTTTCTATTTTATCCAACATTTTCAAAAAATCGCATTCCCATTATTTTTTAAAACTTTGTCCCCAATATAATCTTTCTCCTTCCCTGTATTTTTTCAATTAATCCCTAATATTATCTGGCTCATTCCCAGTATTTTCTACTTCATTACCATTTTTTTTTCAAGCTCATTTCAAGTATTTTTTACTTCATCCCCAAAATTTTCTAGCTCATTTGCAGTATTTTCTTTTTAATCACAATATTTTCTAGCTCATATCCAGTATTTAAAAAAAATTCATTCCAAATATTTTTTTTAGCTCAATCCTAGTATATTCTACTTTATCCCCAACACTTTTTAGCTAATTCCTAGTAATTTCTATTCAATTCCAAATAATTTATTGCAAATTCTCAGTATTCTCTACTTTATCTCCAATATTTTGTAGCTCATACCTAGTATTTTTAAAAATTCATCCCCAATATTTTCTAGCTCATTTCCAGTGTTTTGTACTTCATCCCCAATATTTTCTAACTCATTCCCAGTTCGACTTCATCTCCCATATTTCTTCCTCATTCCTAGCATCTTTTACTTCATTCCCAATATTTTTTTAGCTCATTCCCAGTGTTTTCTACCTCTTCTGTAATAATTGTTTTAGTTCATTCTCACTATTTTCTACCTCATCCCTGATAGTTTCTATCTCATTCCCACAATTTTCTACTTCATCCTCAATTAGCTCATTTCCACTTATTTCTATATCGTCCCCAATACATTTAAAACCCATTTTTGTATTTTTTACTTCATTCCCAATATTTTTTATTTCATTCCCACTATTTTGTAC
>NW_004798720.1:90533-91610 GCF_000002075.1 Aplysia californica | reverse complement strand
TGTGACGTGGTGGTGTTCTTGTGCGCTTTGTCCGAGGAAAATTCGAGGAAAATGGCTGACCAAAACATTGGTGCAACCATCTCATGCTACGATGTCCGAGTTGTGATCAAATTTTCATCTCTTCTCGGCAAGTCTGCATTTGAAACCCATGGTGATCTATATAAAGTAATAGGGAATAATGCCCCATCAATTCAAACAGTAAGGAAATGGATCAGGGAGGTTGAAGGTGGGAGGTCGGACATGAAAGATGAAGCGCACGCAGAAAACATGGGGAGAGAAAGGTGATGCATATTGTTCTTTTTCGACATGAGTGGCATCATACTGAGCTGGCTGTGGGTGGTTGGTGGGTGCTCTGGTGTGGTTTGCTTCTTCTTTCCTATCAAACGTCTATCGTCCTGATCTCTCCTCCTCCTCCTATTTTGTGTTTGTTACTCTCTTGTAACACCCCTAATCTTCGGCACTTATATGACCTTTTTGTGTTGCAAGTGCCGTAAAACTCTTACTAAAATTAAACTGAGCTGGCTAATCACACCTGGCGTAACTATCAATGGCGACTACTATAGGCTCGTCCTCAAAGACAAGCTGAGACCTGCGACTAGGAAGAAAGCCCCGCTTTGTTTGAAGAACGCCCCATCTTGCATCATGACAACGCGCCTGTTCATAAGTCCACAGTTGTGAACTAGCTTCTTGAGTTGAGGGCTACTCGTGGGAATTATTGGAACACCGGCCCTATTCCCCCGATCCAGCCCCATACAACTTCCACTCTTCCCCAAGATGAAAGAAATACTGCGAGGTTGGCGATTTGAGGGTGGGGACCAGATTCAAGAGGTTATGAGAAAAGCACTCGGGGCCTTGGACAAATGATCACTGACCACTGCCTTTAACCATTGGTTATATCAAATGGAGAAATGTCTTGAACCTGATGGTTCCTACGTTCAGTAGGTATTTGAATAAGCTTTCTGTTGATAAAACATACAAGGTGATTTATAATTATATGTGAGGACAGCATGAAAACAGCAGGGAAACTTTATTCTGAGACAGATCTCGTAGAGATACACACACACACAGAGAGAGAGA
>NW_004798720.1:89115-90433 GCF_000002075.1 Aplysia californica | reverse complement strand
ACACACACACACACACACACACACGCACACACACACACGCACACACTCACGTACACACAGGAAACAGTTGAACAAGTACACACGCGGGATGGAAACCCTGGAGAAAGCCAAAGACCTTTACGAAGAGATGTGTGCGGAGAACGCTGAGCAGATGCTGCACCTCCGCACTACCGTCCGGGCCAAGCTGCTGGTAGGCAAATGTTCCACTCCTGTCTCAGAAGAACGTTTTCCTCCTCCATAAAATCAAAAGTACGCAACCAACAGCCACTACATTTTGTGACGTCATGACACCATGTCTAAGAAATCTCAAAACCAAATTGCAAGTGCATTGGTGAGCGGGTCATAGAGCCGTGACGTGTCAAGTGTGGTGTTCTTGTGCACTTTGTCCGAGGATAATTCGAGGAAAATGGCTGAGCAAAACATTGGTGCAACCTTCTCATGCTACGATGTCCAAGTTGTGATCAAAATTTTCAACTCTTCTCGGCAAGTCTGCAGTAGAAACCCTTGGTGATCTATACAAAGTAATGAGGAATAATGCCCCATCAAATCAAACTGTAAGGAAATGGGTCAGGGAGGTTGAAGGTGGGGGGTCTGACATGAAAGATGAAGCACACACAGAAAACACGGGGAGAGAAATGTGATGCACATTGTTTTGTTTTACATGAGTGGCGTCATACTGAGCTGGCTAGTCACACCAGGCGTAACTGTCAATGGTAACTACTACAGGTTTGTCCTCAAAGACAAGCAGAGACCTGCGATCCAGAAAAAAGACCCGCTTTGCTTGAAGAAGGCGTCATCCTGCATTATGACAACGCGCCTGTTCACAAGTCCAGAGTTGTGCACGAGCTTCTTGAGGGCTACTCGTGAGAATCCTCGGAACACCCGCCCTGTTCCCCCGGTCTCGCCCCATGTAACTTCCACCTCTTCCCCAATACAAGGGGAAACAAATGCTGCGATGTCGACGATTTGAGGACAAGGACCAGATTCAAGAGGCTGTGAGAAAAGAACTCGGGACCTTGGACAAACGATCACTGACCACTGTCTTTGACCGCTGGGTACATCAAATGGAGAAATGTCTAGAACATAATGGTTTCTACGTTGAATAGGTATAGGTATTTGAATAAGCTTTCTGTTGAGACCAAATACTTGTACATGTACAAAATGGTTTATAGTTATATGTGAGGGCAGCATGACAGGGAAACTTTATCCTGAGACTGACCTCGTATCATTTTTCAGGCTTAGCTGAGAACAGTTTTCTGTCAGACGAGGTCAAGACACGCCTTTCCCTCCCCACCACCCTCTCTCTTTCTCTCTCTCT
>NW_004798720.1:87594-89015 GCF_000002075.1 Aplysia californica | reverse complement strand
ACATCATGTCTTAAAAATCTCATCGCTAAATTGCAAGTGCATTGGTGAACGGGTCATATACTAGTTATTAATAGAGCTGTGACGTGGTGGTGTTCTTGTGCGCTTTGTCCGAGCCAAATTCGAGGAAAATGGCTGACCAAAACATTGGTGCAACCATCTCATGCTACGATGTGATCAAATCTTCATTTCTCTCGGCAAGTCTGCAGTTGAAACCCATGGTGATCTATACAAACTAATAGGGAATAAATAATGCCCCATCAATTCAAACAGTAAGGAAATAGATCAGGGAGGTTGAAGGTGGGAGGTCTGACATGAAAGATGAAGCGCACACACAATAACACGGGGAGAGAAAGGTGATGCATATGTGAGGCAACGATGTGGAATCAGGCTCTCGTCAAAATAATCAAAGTAAAGAAACTTGCATTTTTCCACAGGTTTGTGAATTTTTTTTCAAATTTTTTATTTTAGGCTCAACACCTTTCATGCCCATTAAAGAAGTCATTTCGGTATGGCTTTTTCTGAAAAGCGTTGATTACAGGCACAAAAAATGTAAATTTTCAGCTACGACGGACCCTTAAGCAAAGGAAATAACTAATCTTTGGGGGCCATTTTCTCACTAATTCTACCTCTGAAAACAGGTGACCCCCACCCCCTTCATTCTCAAATATCTTAACTTGTATTCAAGATAAATATATATTTTCCCCCTCAAATAAAGACAAATGAATATGCTTTAAGATGATACCAATAACTCTACATGCGCAAACATTGACGAGAGCCTGATTCCACCACGATGCCTCTCATATTGTTCTTTTTCGACACGAGTGGCATCATACTGAGCTGGCTAGTCACACCTGGCGTAACTGTCAATGGTGACTACTATAGGCTCGTCCACAAAGACAAGCTGAGACCTGCGACCAGGAAAAAAGTCCCGCTTTGTTTGAAGAACGCCCCATCCTGCATCACGACAACGCGCATGTTCACAAATCCACAGTTGTGAACGAGCTTCTTGAGGGCTACTCGTGGGAATTATTGGAACACCCACCCTATTCGCCCGATCCAGCCCCATACAACTTCCACTCTTCCCCAAGATGAAAGAAATACTGCGAGGTTGGTGATTTGAGGGTGGGGACCAGATTCAAGAGGTTTTGAGAAAAACACCCGTGGCCTTGGACAAACGATCACTGACCACTGCCTTAAACCGTTGGTTATATCAAATGGAGACATGTCCTGAACCTGATGGTTCCTACGTTCAGTAGGTATTTCAATAAGCTTTCTGTTGATAAAACATACAAGGTGATTTATAATTATATGTGAGGACAGCATAAAAACAGCAGGGAAACTTTATTCTGAGACAGATCTCGTAGAGATACAGAGAGAGAGAGAGAGAGAGAGAGAGAGAGAGAGAGAGAGAGAGAGAGAGA
>NW_004798720.1:77097-87494 GCF_000002075.1 Aplysia californica | reverse complement strand
AGAGAGAGAGAGAGAGAGAGAGACAAAGATAAGAAAGGAGAGAAAAGCCTGATCCATGAAGCACATGCCACTGATACTCCACGTAAACTATCCGGCCTGCCCTCGGCGGAAGTGAATCTCGTAGCAAACGACATCGGAAGGGAGAAATGGCAACGTTCTGCAAGGTCTTAATCCCAGGGATTAGCCCGAGAGTTAAGATTACCGAGGAAGGAGAGTTTTGCTGAAATGTCGCATCTACAACTGTAACAATCCGCTACCCTTGAATTACAAAGCTCTATCTGCTCAGTAAGTAAGTATCTAGTTTTAATAAGAAAATTGGCGTTAGAAACTTTGAGTTTGACAACATGGTTAATCTTTCTCGAAAGTAATTCTTTGAATATCTTGATAACGACTCTGAATAATCTTACGACTTTGATAGCGCAGGTGGAGCATTAATTGGTTGCTGACCCCATGGTCTTAGTTACTAAAAAAGGCCTACAATTTTATGTCAGATAAAACTTTGTAATTTTAAAATAGCGAAGTATTGCATAGAACTGTGTAATTTTAAAGTAGAGAAGTATTGCAGATAGGACTTTGTAATTTTTTATGTAGCGAAGTTTTGCAGATAGGACTTTGTACATAGTGAAACGTTTCAAATAGAACTGTGTACTTTTCAAGAAGCGAAGTATTGCAGATTGATAGAACTGTGTAATTTTAAAGTAGAGAAGTATTGCAGATTGATTTGTGTAATTTTCAAGTAGCGCAGTTTGCAGATAGAGCTGTGTAATTTTAAAGTAGAGAGGTATTGCAGATTGATAGAACTTTGTAATTTTTTATGTAGCGAAGTTTTGCAGATAGGACTTTGTACACAGTGACACGTTTCAAATAGAACGGTGTAATATTAAAGTAGAGAAGTATTGAAGATCATCATCATCATCATCATCAATGCCTTTCACCCCTGCCAGGGTATAGGCCACATACAAGCTCCTTCCATTTATCTCTGTCCTGAGCCATCCTTCCAAGCTCGTTCCAAGTGAGCTTGTAATTTTTTATGTAGCGAAGTTTTGCAGATAGGACTTTGTACCCAGTGACACGTTTCAAATAGATCTGTGTAATTTTAAAGTAGAGAAGCATTGAAGATAGATCTGTGTAATTTTAAAGTAGAGAAGCATTGAAGATAGATCTGTGTAATTTTAAAGTAGAGAAGCATTGAAGATAGATCTGTGTAATTTTAAAGTAGAGAAGCATTGAAGATAGAACTGTGTAATTTTAAAGTAGAGAAGCATTGAAGATAGAACTGTGTAATTTTAAAGTAGAGAAGCATTGAAGATAGAACTGTGTAATTTTAAAGTAGAGAAGCATTGAAGATAGAACTGTGTAATTTTAAAGTAGCGAAGTATTTCATAGAACTTTGTAATTTTAAAATAGCGAAGTATTGCATAAAACTTTGTAATTTTAAAATAGCGAAATATTGCATAAAACTTTTTTAAAATAGCGAAGTATTGCAGACAGAACTGTATAATTTTAAAGTAGAGAAGTATTGCAGATTCATAGAACTGTGTAATTTTTTATGTAGCGAAATTTTGCAGATAGGACTTTGTACACAGTGAAACGTTTCAAATAGAACTGTGTAATTTTCAAAAAGCGCAGTATTGCAGATAGGACGTATGAGTTCTTGCTCTGCGGTTGTCTGACATCTGAGCCGGGTGAAGTTCGTAGAGTGGAGGGATCTAGAGAGACCTGCTAGGCTGATGGAGATGTCTTGCTGTGGGGTTTGGAGACTAGGGCTGGGCCATGAGTCGCTCTAGCAATATCCGGATAATATTATGTTAGTGCATCTCTTTGGCAAATAATATTATGATATGAACCGCTTCAGCAAATTATGGGCTGGAGCCACTTCGAAAAACTAATTAGCACTACTTCAACAAATGGGTACACCCACTTCGGCAAACGGGTTAGGAAAGAGAGTAAAGAGTCTGAATTCGGATAATGTTCATTGGGAATTATCCGGTTATCTTTATAGATTATCCGGATTTTCGGCCACCACCGGGGCAAAATTAAAAATTTCCTTCCAACTGAAAATGTTTGGTGTGCACCGCGCGCTTTTATGACCTTATGTAGTTGCGAGCGCCGTAAAAAAACTTACCTCCCCCCCAAAAAAAACAAACAAACAAAAAAAAATAATTTTTTTTTTGAACAACAAAACACAAAGTGTCCACAGAATCCGACACATAAAAGATCACAGAAGTCCTTTTATCAAACCTTTCAGTTTGTAGGCATAATATGTAACATCACCAATTTTGTCCCCAAAGAACTGATATTATGTATTGTAATACTGCTTAGTGTTTAAGGACGAAAAAAAATGTAGAAGATTGTTTAGTTTGGTGTAACCTTTGCCGGCACGTGTGGGCTACAAACAAAGTAGTTTGTTTTTGTTGTGAAAATGACACTCGTAAACAGGATTACAGGAACACACAACAAGGCCCGCCCTCTCTCTACCACGCACCCCCCTCCTCCACCGCCCCCTTTTCTTGTGCGTGTGCCTCTTCTATGAAAAATTCTTCAGGGAGGGTATTTTCTCCCAGATCCAGCGATGGGGAAAATGCGTCCAGGAGGAGAAGGGGGGAGGAGGAGGAGGAGGAGGAGGAGGAGGAGGAGAAGAAGAACAGAGATGGGGTACAACAGATGTCTCTAGTCTCTATCCTGTATTCAAAATGTCTTTAAAGAATCACCACGTTGAAAAGCAGAGCATAAGAGGAAGGGGGACGAGCGATTGTGACATCTTGTCAAACAATTTTTCCACCTCTCTTGTTCTCTTTCTTTTTCATCCTCTAAAAGACAGCTTTTCCATCTCTCTATCCATCATAATATTGTCTTTGTGTGTCAACCCCAGCTCCAACCCAATCGTGACAACACTACTCACTACTAGAGCTGGGCAATGAGTCGCTTTAGCAAAATCCGGATAATAATGTTAATGCGCCTCTTTGGCAAAATAATATGATATGAACCGCTTCGCAAAAAGGATTAGAACCACTTCGACAAACGGGTTAGCACCACTTCAACAAAAGGGTGCACCCACTTCGGCAAGCAGGTCAGGAAAGGGAGTTAGAGTCTGAATTCGGACAATGTTTCATTGATATTATTATCCGGTTATCCGGATTGATTAATCGGATTTTGCCCACCTCTACTCACTACACACCACCTTCCTCTCTTGACCAGTCACGTGATACAAGATCAGCTGCAGCAGCAGCAGCTGCTTCCTTTTGCCTACGATACTATGTGTAATTTCCTATTCTTTGTCTTGGGTTCTGACCACTAAGTCTTAACGCACACACGTACAGAGACAAGACGGTAACACCAGTTAGGGCAATTGTTGTATTTATGGTACTACTCTGTCTGTAATTAGAATTCAGCACAGGTGTTGACAGAACTATTGGTAAGTGGAGAGCTATACAGGAGCACGACCAGTCTCATATCAAATTACGCACATGCACTACCACATCTTTTCTTAAAAGATGCTATCTATTTTTATCTAGTGTGTTCTTTTTTTTTTTTTCTTTTTGTAAAGTGTTTTACGGCGCTCGCAATTGCATAAGGTCATATGAGCGCGCGGGACACACCTAATATTTTTCAGGTGGTAGGAAATTTTGAATTTTGCCCGGGTGGCGGCCGAAGCCTACTCTTATCGATTTTAGACCATCAAGGAATTTTTAACGTGCGCAACTTGCACACGGGCCCTCCGAGATTTTTCGCCCTTGTCCGAGAAGGCTAGGTGTAGATCTTTCCTACCAGAAGATCAGGGGCGTGGCAGAAAGACAGCAGTAAGGAGGCCACACTCCCGACATTAGGGAACATAATTAATTATGTTATTATATAAACCTCATTATAAAGATACTACCTCACTTTTTAGAATGCGTTTCTTTTCTTCTGAAATACAGCTGTATTGGCTGGGACTGGGGTTACGGAATGCACAAAAATGACAAGGGCTGGAAGTGGAAGGGTAGGCTACCCCCCCCCCCCCCCCGAAACTAAGAATAATGTACGCTCTTGGGACGGTGGGAGGTACTAGCGCTGCTGAAAATAAACGCGCACGGGTCTGAAGGGTGAACTATGGTAGCTTTGTTTTCACCCATTTTTAAAAATATATATAAATATATTTTTTCATTGTTGTTGCTTTTTGTTTCATGTTACCACTGCGGCAAGTTCCCTTCCGGTGAATTGATGTTTTGTTTAGTTTCGTGTAACCTTTGTGGGGTACAAACAGAGTAGTTTGCTTTTGTTTGTGAAAATGACACTCGTAAACAGGATTACAGGAACACACAACAAGCCCCACCTTTTCTCTGCAAAGCCCCCCTCCTCCTCCTCCCCTTCCCGGTTATTTCAAATACTTCAGAGGATTGTCAAAACCTGTTAAAAAACCACGCCCATTTTCCCGCAAAGTGAAAAATTATGAAAAATGAACCCCTCCCCCCCAACAAAAAAAACAACCAAAAAACAAAAACCAAAACAAAAAACCCAGCAACAACAAAACTACAAAGCAAACAAACAACCAAACGCCCTAAACACAAAAAAGAAACAACCTCCCCCCAAAAAAACAAAACAAAAACAAAAAAACAAAACCGAACGCCCCCAAACAAACAAAAAACCTCAAACAAACGCAAATAAACACACACAAAAAAAACGTACCTTGTGATGGCTGAGGACGATTATTTCAAACATCTTTTTTTTGGTGTGCATTGTATCCCCCTCCCACACACAAACACATACACATAGACACAACAGACACACCTTAAAAAAAAGCAAAAAGGAGCCAGGAGGAGCGAGTTGGACAAACAGAGAGAGAGAGAGAGAGAGAGAGAGAGAGAGAGAGAGAGAGAGAGAGAGAGAGAGAGTGAGAGAGTGAGAGAGTGAGAGAGAGAGAGAGAGAGAGAGAGAGAGAGAGAGAGAGAGAGAGAGAGAGAGAGAGAGAGAGAGAGAGTGATGATAAGCTTACTCCAGCAGCTAGCTAGACTGATGCCTCTTCCTGTATCTACGTGAGCGGAGTTCAAACAATAATTTTGGCTGTGCTCTGAGTACAAAGGCTTGTCGTATCCCCACCGTCACTTACGCGGGACCCCGGTATTAGCTCACACAAGGCGTAACCGCCAACAAATAGCCCGGCTCCAGGCTCACCCCACTGGAAATTAACTGGTTCACGTCCCATATGGCCTGTGGGGTAATTAGTTGGGGAGTCCTTCAAGGGTGGGGAGGGGAGGGGGGAGAGTAGGGGGACGACGACGACGACATGGCGCTTTGGGGACGGTACAGGACGCTTGGCGATATCAGGTCAGGTGGTGTGGCGTGGGGGACGAGCGAAGAAGCCCTTCAGGTGTGCAGAGATGAGGATCTATTTCCCCCCTCACGTTTAATCCCTCTCAGGGGGAATACTTTACCGAACCCCCCCCCCCCACCACCCCCCCCCCCACCACCACCACTTCCCTCTCAAGCAAAGACCACGGTATCTTCTCTCAAGCACGGGGTTATAAATAGGTATTGTCAAGACGGGCAAGCGAAGCTGACTCCTGTGTCTCCGAAGTTCACCGTGGACAAATGCCGTTCTGCTAGGAATGCGGCAGGAATTAATTGACATTTTAGTCGCGCGAGACAATAAAAACTGCGCTGTGGTTGGGACCCTGGCACTGACACACGGACACGGATGACCAGGGGTCTGCTGTTGTGAGAGGTCATAGGTCATGGCGGTCTGAGCGGGGGGGACTGATGGATGCCCCCTAGCGAGGCTGCGGGCACTTTGAATTACGTGAGTGATGTCTCCTGTCTTGGAGACCCTCTCGCGTACATAGAAACAACTACTCTTGAAGAAGCAAAAGGAAAGGGTGGGTTGAGGTGGAGGGTTGTAAAAAACTACGAATTCTGTTATGTAGTAGTCCTTTATTTTAAAACCACAGTGAGATATGAGAACGTAACAGAGACTTACTGTGCCTTTCCCCCCTTTCCATTACCTTCTAATCTCATTATCAAAAGGTGAACAGATTAAACAAGTTCAACAGTTTAAATATCTAGTGAATGACATTTCATCTAATGCCATGTCAGTGGTGTTTGGCAGAAATAAAATGAAGACTTGCAATAACAAAAGGGATACCGTGAGGAGGTTGGGGTGGGGGAGGGGATAGTGGGATGGGTTGGGGGAGAGGAAGGAGGTGACTCTGCAGTGAGCTTAAGTTGGTGGAGTATTGGACTCAGTCAAACCTGCTGAAAGGCCACCTATATCAGACAATCACAAGTACAAACTGCCTCTTTCAATTTCACCATTGCCGATTTTTTTTTACATTACAATGATACCGTGCAAGAAATTTACCCGTCTTAGACAAGTATATATGTGACGCAGCATGGAGGAATCAGGCTCTCGTCAAAATAATCAAAGTGAAGAAACTTGCATTTTTCCGCAGGTTTGTGAATTTTTAACAAATTTTTGTTTTTTGGCTCTACACCTTTCGTGCCCATTAAAAAACTCATTTCTGTGTGGATTTTTCTGAAAATGTTGATTAAAGGCACAAAAAATGCAAGTTTTTTCACTTTGATTATTTTGGCGAGAGCCTGATTTCACCACGCTGTCTCACATTTGTATAGCGCATACCCCCGCTCAACAGCAGGCTCTAAGCGCTTTTCACTATACTATTATTACCCCAGCAGATCATAGAACGCTCAGAAACATTCTCAGCTTCCCGGGAAGCATGCATGCAGTGCAAGCAGCTGATTGAGCGCTCATACATGTACAAACTGACAAGATATTTCGCTGTCTGTAGCTGGGTACCCGCTCATTCCCACATGAGTGAAGTGAGGAAAATTCGTGTAAAGTACATTTCTCGAGGACTTACGTCGGCCCCCGGACAGGATTCGAACCCACTACCATACGGAGGCGAGCTCGAGAGCCTAACAACTAGGAAAAAATGCAGATGGTGGGGAAATGGTAAGTGGTCGCTTGTACAGGTGATTGACTGTCTTGAACAGGTAGAGAAGGTTTGACAGTGCAGCGGTCTTCAAAATCTCTAATGATTTTGCTTGTTTCACACCAAATGAAAACTAAACGATTAAGGTGTCGTAAATCTGACCTCGGTCCGGGAAAAATTGTGGACAATTTTCAGCTCTGGTCACGGAGCAGTTGCTGTCTGTTTGTTGATCCAGGGATAAAGATGCCGGTGTAAATCCTGATTTGCAAGTGCCACGGTCTGTTTACCTCAGTAGTGGATGTAGCGCGTGAACGTGCGGGGAATTATTGTATTGAGGCATCTGAACACAGGGGAAGTAACTGTATTATAGAGACGGCAGGAGTTAACATTCTGAGAGAGTTATTAACCTTTGGAAACGATTCATTCTTATCGTGTATTGTTCAGCGTGATGTCTCTCTCTCTTACTCTCTCTCTCTCTCTCTCTCTCTCTCTCTCTCTCTTTCTCTCTCTCTCTGTGTTTCATTCTCTCTCCTTCTTCTCTCTCCATTCCCTATCCTCATGTCTTCTCGTTTTCTCTCTCTCTCTCTCTCTCTCTCTCTCTCTCTCTCTCTCTCTCTCTCTCTCTGTCTCTCTCTCTCTCTCTTTCTCTCTCCCTCTGTTTCATTCTCTCTCCTTCTTCTCTCTCCATTCCCCATCCTCTTCTGCCTTCTCGTTTTCTCTCTCTCTCTCTCTCTCTCTCTCTCTCTCTCTCTCTCTTTCTTTCTCTCTCTCTCTCTCTCTCTCTCTCTCTCTCTCTTTCTTTCTCTCTCTCTCTCTCCCCCCACCCCATCCCCATTCTTTCTCTCTCCCTCCCTCCCCCTCTCTCTCTCTCTCTCTCTCTCTCTCTCTCTCTCTCCTCCCCCTCTCTATCTCTACCTCTCTCCCAAGGTGTCCCTCTGTCTCTGTTTCACTCATCATTCTATTCTGTCAGTCTGTATGTCTGTCTCTCAGTCTCAGCCTCCCCTCCCCCTCTCTCTCTCCTCCCCTCAACTCAAAGACGAGGAGTACCTAAGTGTGCAACATACCTTTCAAAAGCAATGACACGAGACAAGCTAGCACCAGGAATACTTGCTACTTGTTACGTGTTACTTGTTACTTGTTGCTTGTTACTTGTTACTTGTTACTTGTTACTTGTTACTTGTTACTTGTTACTTGTTGCTTGTTACGTGTTACTTGTTACTTGTTACTTGTTACTTGTTACTTGTTCCTTGTTACTTGTTACTTGTTACTTGTTACTTGTTACGTGTTACGTGTTACGTGTTACTTGTTACTTGTTACTTGTTACGTGTTACTTGTTACTTGTTACTTGTTGCTTGTTACTTGTTCCTTGTTACTTGTTACGTGTTACTTGTTACTTGTTGCTTGTTACTTATTCCTTGTTACTTGTTACGTGTTACTTGTTACTTGTTCCTTGTTACTTGTTACGTGTTACTTGTTACTTGTTCCTTGTTACTTGTTACTTGTTACTTGTTACTTGTTACGTGTTACTTGTTACTTGTTACTTGTTGCTTGTTACTTGTTCCTTGTTACTTGTTACTTGTTACTTGTTACTTGCTACTTGTTCCTTGTTACTTGTTACTTGTTACTTGTTACTTGTTCCTTGTTACTTGTTACTTGTTCCTTGTTACTTGTGTGAAGGACCCACACCACTGCACAAGGGACTCCAGTGGTTAAGAGAGTAGTGAGTTCAGACTCAAGTAATGTCAAGCAAGTGTCGGTGACACGGGGATCAGATGGGTGGGTGGTCACTGGGGTGTGTCCTTGAGCAAGACACGACAACCCTAGCTCAAAATACAGGGCGCTGCACAGTGGCGACCGACAGTGGCATGCTTGTAAACGTTGTATATTTGTGTAATATTGTGTATTTATGTATGTATTTAATGCATGTATTTATGTATGTGCGTATTTATAGTTATGTATTTATGTATGTAATTTACGTTTGCCATTGTAAACCAAAGTGCCCTTCCGGGACAAAAAAAAATGTAATTTCTTTTTTTATTTTTTTAATAAGCTCTCCGTCCCCTGAAGAAGCATATCTCGAAGTGTGTAGATGCTGACGGTTCCAAGCAATGGTTGATTCCATAGCCTTCTGCTCCTCCCACTAAGTCTTGATCTTCTGCAGGCGCCCTATCCAATTTAAAGCTCACGAAGTCGCTCTAGATGATGGTATTCCGAATTTTTTGGTTCTTTTTCTCGTTTTTCCCTGACTGATCGTACAATTTCAGGTTTGTCAGGGCACAGCTTTCCTTCAGGTTTTGCTTTCCCAGCGAGCTCATCAGCCCGCTCATTGTCCTTGACTTCAGCATGGACCCTGGTGAAGAACTCCAGCGTGACCCGGGGTGAAGGACTCCAGCATGGACCGGTGTGAAGGACTCCAGCATGACCCGCGGTGAAGGACTCCAACATGGCCCGGGGTGAAGGACTCCAGCATGGACCGGTGTGAAGAACTCCAGCGTGACCCGGGGTGAAGGACTCCAGCATGGTCCCGGGTGAAGGACTCCAGCATGGCTCGGGGTGAAGGACTCCAGCATGGCCCGCGGTGAAGGACTCCAGCATGGCCTGGGGTGAAGGACTCCAACATAGCCCGGGGTGAAGGACTCCAGCATAGACCAGGGTGAAGGACTCCAGCATGGACCAGGGTGAAGGACTCCAGCATGGCCCGGTGTGAAGATCCAGGTGATCTTTTTCAGCACCAGGAACACTATTGAGTTGTCCAACGTCCCACCAGAGACAGCGACAATCTTGTCCCACGTGACAAACTGGAGAGACGTTAAGGGTTTTGAGCATAGGCCTTTATCTAGAGAACTAGAGAAAGTTCTTACTTGATCCACGAGACCAAACTAAACAATGTGAGATATCTGACTTTTGAGCACAAATCTCCAGAAAGTTCTATACGTCGCACCATAATTATATACATAGCGTCGACGAGAACTCGATACTTTTCACAAGGCAAAACAGTCTGAAAAGACATTGAAAAAAGCTCAGCATATAGCAATTATGTTGTAAGAACATTTATTATTTACTTTGTAGGTGTTTTTATGCCCCTTTCAAAACAATTTAGATCATTTAGGGAGCAGTATTCAAACCCTGCTTGCCGCAGCCAATCCATTATCAGCGTCAAATTTACCATGAATTTAATTTGATACGAAACATCATGCCTATTTGAGATTAAATACTAATTCTGCTTGAATTAGATTAAATAAACAAAAACACTACAACAAACAACCCTTGCCCCTCAAAAAACCCTCTTTATATTGAAATTGAGCCGACTGTGTGAATTACCCACACAAAAAGGCGATATCCCCAGGCGTCGATAGTAGGCTTCACTCAGTTGCCACACGGGCAACATTTTCAAAGTTTCCTACTTACTGAAAATATTTGGTGTGTCCCGCGCGCTCATAAGACCTCATGCAGTTGCCAGCGCCGTAAAAC
>NW_004798720.1:75283-76997 GCF_000002075.1 Aplysia californica | reverse complement strand
CACACACACACACACACACACACACACACACACACACACACACACAAACAAAGTCGCTCACAAATAGCCATAACCTGTGATGCCTCAGCACCAGCATAGAGACGTGTGAACAACAAATTTCTCCCAAACTAACTGATGCCTTGCCGTTACCTAGCAACGGCTTTATGACGTTGCGCCAGCTGAAAAACACTGATAGTTTGGCGCCCACAAACCTCATCTCTTTCTGGAAGGGTAATATTATAAACAAGGCTTAAAACAAAAGGCCCAAAGATATTGTTGGGATAAAAGACGATGTAACTTTTCATGGAACACAATCAGAGATGTTATCAGTTTGTTTGGAGGCACGCCCTTTCTACCATTTGAAGTTATGTGTATGTCCTCAAGAAATGATTGAAGTGTTTCAGTTCTGTTGACAAGATTTCCGAACAAAATTGGACTCGACATGAATGGTAAGAGATAGATATTTAGATAGATAGATATATAGATAGATAGGTAGATATATATATATAGATAGATAGATAGATAGATAGTGAAATAGATAGTGAGATAGATAGATAGCTAGATAGCCAGCTAGTCAAATTGATAGATAGATAGATAGATAGATAGATAGATAGATACATACATACATACATACATACATACATACATACATACATACATACATACATAGACAGATAGATAGATAGATTGATAGATAGGTAGATAGATAGGCTGCATTTTAAACGAAAGCTAAATTCTGTGCTTGTTTCCTAAGCATGGCGTCTCTCCAGCTGCGCGTCCATTTTGGATCACCCCAATCCCTCCTCCAGTTTTTTTCTAACAACATCATTCCCATCGGTATGATCAGATTTGGTTACAGGAGCAGTTACTGAACCTGTACACTAGTTTCATTAATTAAATCTAGTAACGTTGTTTGTTTGTTTTAGTTGAGGTTTTACGGCGCTCACAACTGCATAAGGTCATAAGAGCGCCAAAAGATTAGAGGTGTTACAAGGGAGTAACAAACATAACAAAGAAGGAGGGGAGATAAAGACGATAGGTGTTTGATAGGAAAGAAGGAGCAAACGACACCAGAGCACCCGCCAATCTCCCACAGCGTTGTTTTAGATTTTTGCCTTTTTGGTTGTTGTGTGATTGAATGAATGCGCCTGACCGTTGTACCACCTATGTCATTATAAACGACCAAAGCATCATTTCCAACTGTTAGATGAATGAAGATTATCTGTGAACATAGCCAATTGTCACTGTCATTGTCATTGTCATTGTCATTGTCATTGCTATTGTCATTACTTGCTCAGGGCTTTACAATTTTTAAATTTTTTGGGGGGAATATCAGATCAAATCAAAGCTTAAAAAGTGTATTAAAAAAATCAGATCAAGTCAAGGTTGTAATAAAAACGGTTTTTAAAGCTGCTGTTTAAAAAAAATCAGATTACGACAATCGTTGGAGCCCTTATCCATTCCCAGTTGGATATCTCTATCTCCCCTTTTGGCTACATTCTCTTCATTGACTGCAATATATTATTATGGAGACGTATAGTGCTTTAGAAAAGTAATAATCTATAGCTAGCAAGGTGGACGTATAAAATTAATAGATGGAAAGATTGGTAGATTGGGAGATAGGTACACAATGAATAACAAAGATAGAAAGATAAGCTTGATAATATATTAATATTATAAAGAGCTAAAGATGGCCGAATTTAATATCATGTAT
>NW_004798720.1:72390-73280 GCF_000002075.1 Aplysia californica | reverse complement strand
ACTACTACTACTACTACTACTACTACTACTACTACTACTACTACTACTACTACCACTACTAACAGTTCGTCCTTTCATGTCTAACGATGACCCACTAATTTCCAAGGAGAAAAGCTCTTTAAGAGAATTAATAGACTCGGCATTTATTGTTCTTTAGAGATTTTAAGTAAAAGTGTGTGGTATCGTGTCCTGCGATATGATCTGAGAAATTGGTCTCTTTTAAGGACAAGCTGGCTAACCCAGATTTCGGGGGTTTCCAGAAATCTTGACCTACACTAAAAGTGGGCATTGCCCTACCTGTAAGGAGAAGTTTGTTTTCATTGGTGAGTATATTTGATTGGTTATAGAGAAAACTCTTCTTGTCTTTTAAACAAACTGAACAAGGAGCAAAAACTTACCCTTCTATTTTCTCAGAACAGCATTTTCCGGGATAGCCCCCCCTTGTGCTTAAAAGCGGCCATTTTTATGTGGAAAGGATTGAGCGTCTCGGCATGGTTTTGGTACACCGTCCGGTCTGTCCTGGTCTCAGCCTCTTGTAGCAGCAGTGGGAGGACTACAGCATAGTAGACTTTTAACTGGGGGCTCTCGTGGCCTAGAGGTTAAGGGTCCCTTTACACGTACAGTTCATTCATCGACAAACTGACAGTTTAACCGACATACGCTAGATCTGGGTCATCGTTAAACTGACACTCTGTCCAAGAGAGAAGTTCAGTTTAGACGAACAGTTTTTTTTCCATCCTTGGACTGGTGTAGCTAGATCTAGGTCAAAACGTCAACAAAATGGCGGAAGCAAGTTACCTGTATGATTTGACAGCATTTTTTGTTCTCAAATCCAAAAAGAGTCGTAGTTGGACTAAAAACACTTCGATAGGCCTGTCGAGAGGATTTCC
>NW_004798720.1:68806-72041 GCF_000002075.1 Aplysia californica | reverse complement strand
CTCTTTCTACAGCCTTTCTACGGCTACTCCTTGGCTCCTTCTTACTGCTGTCTTTCAACCACTTCTCTGATTTTCTAGTTGGAAAGATCTACACCTAGCCTTCTCGGACAAGGGCAAAAAATCTCGGAGGTTGCGTGTGCAAGTTAAATATCCCTTGGTGGTCTAAAATCGATAATAGTAGGCTTCGGCCGTCACCCTGGCAAATTCAAAATTTCCAACGAACTGAAAATGTTAAATGTATCCTGCGCGCTCATATGACCTTATGCAGTTGCGAGCGCCGTAAAACACTTGCCAAAAAGAAAAAGAAAAAGAAAAGAAATTTATCTTTGTCCCTTTGTGACTGCCACAGCAGTCCCTATCAAATCCTTGCTCTGAGTCTGCCAAAGGATGTGTCAGCTTCTTGTGTCCTAGAACTGAATGTTTAAAAGAAAGATAACCCATTTAAAAGTCACACACTCAATTAATCTTTGAATCAATTGATAGCTTTTAAGGACATGCGGGCTAACCCAGATTTCGGGGGGTTCCAGAAACCTTGACCTACACAAGGAGTGGGCATTGCCCTACCTACAGCAGAAGTTTGGTTTCATTGGTGTGTATATTTGTTTGGTTATATAAAAAACTCTCTTTGACTTTTAAAGAGCCTGAACAAGGGGCAAAAACTTTACCTTCGATTTTCTTAAAAAGCATTTTTTGGGATAGCCCCCTTGTCCTTAAAATCGACGTTATTTCAACAAAATTTCGAATAAATAAAGGCCAACGAAGGGGAAGGCAATGAGTTAGTATGAAAAAAAAACAACCGAATATGTTAAAAAAATATTAGGTATTTAAGTATTTAAACATTCAACCAAAACTAAGGAAAAGCAAACTTTTGCAGTTCTAGAAAATTATATATTGGAGAAAAAATTAAGATATCAAGGGAAAAACTGCGTGGAACCTGGAAAAGAATCACAGAAAAAAAATGTGAACAGAAAAGTGGGAAGACATGGAACAACATCAAGAGGCTAGCCCAGGATAGGGAAGGGAGGAAAGTGTTTGTCTGATACCCCGGTGCAATGATAATGATGAACAAATCAACCCTATCCGTATGTCGTGTTTTACTATCGTATCCACACGACGCGGGGAACTCTGTGTCACCACTTTCCAAAAGAGGAAATTTTCTCGTTAATCCGATCGTGTACGCTTTGCATAGCAGTCTGTCAAAATGATTTTTTGAGAAATACTGAAAGTTTCAAAGAGAATTATTTCGTACTAGAAGTTTTCTAAAATGTGGAGAATGCAACCCCGGGGGTACAACATGACCCCAGGGCATACGGATAGTACTAAACGGAACACTGCCATTGCCAAGTCAACTCAGGTACGGTTGTGGTTATTTTAGTTGTATTCTCCAGGTGTTCGACATTTCTCCCAAGAAAATCTGGATCGAAGACGCTGCTGGAAACGTTGAACAATCCTGTTGCGTGTTATGTTTCTGGATCGATTATTCAGGCCACCTGTCCACCAGTGAGTGACAAGACAGTTCGTGGGTGGTTGACGGGTGCTCTGGAGTGGTTTGCTCCTTCTTTCCTATCAAACATATATCGTCCTTATCTCTCCTTCTTCTTTCTTATGTTTGATACTCTCTTGTAACACCTCTAATCTTCTGTCGCTCATATGACCTTATGCAGTTGCGAACGCCGTAAAACCTCTACTAAAACTTAAAAAAACAAGACAGTTCCGTTGTTCTGGGTTAGTTCTGTTGACTCTGCCTGTCAAAAAACTTTAAATAAAAGGAGGAATGCCGTGATCATTCGTTTATAATATTTCTGCTTATAAGGTGCGCGCGGGCACACGCACACACACATACACACACACACAAACACGCACACACATACATACACACACACGCAAACACACACACACACACACACACACACACTCACACTCCCACGCACAGTCGTGGGCTCGAATCCGTTGTGTCCTTGGGAAAGGCACTTTATACGAATCTTCCTCACTCCACCCAGGTGGGAATGGGTCGGGTACCCGTCTATAGACAGCGAAAGATCTTGTCAGTTTGTTAGTGTTTGAGAACTTAATCATCTGCTTGCACTGTTTTCTTCCCGGGAAGCTGAGAATGTTTTCGGAGAGTTCTATGGTCTGCTGGGGTAATAATATAGTGTAAAGCGCATAGAGCCTGCTGCTGAGCGGGGATGTGCGCTATACAAATTATGCTATTTATTATTATTATTATTATTATTATTAGTATTATTATTATTATTATTATTATTATTATTATTATTATCATTATTATTATCATTACTCTTATTATTATTATTACTATTATTATTATTATTATTATTATTATTATTAGTTTTATTGTTGTTATTATTATTATTATTGTTGTTGTTAATATTATTATTATTATTATTATTATTATTATTATTATTATTATTATTATTATTATTATTATTATTATTATTATTATTATTATTATTATTATTATTCTACTTTCCGGGTGTTCTAGGGTCTGCTCAGGTAAAGATACTTGCAAACAGCACAAATCTTACCTGTAGAGCGTGGATATGAGCTATGTATAAATGCAGTCTAAAACAGAGCTTCGATCTACGACACTGACATGCAAGCACTGCGACAGAATCTGCGCTTCAAACATAGGAAGAATTAGCCATGAAAGAAGCTGCATGAAGAAAACCTTGAGACTATCTTAAGCTAAATTGACCGTCTGCATAGACGAAAAGAGCCATACATACATTATTAGAATGCTGTTTGGATCCAGGGGCTGCCTTCGTGTTATTCTGTCTACGGATTTCCTTTTCTTTTGTTGTTTTAATAGAGGTTTTACGGCGCTCGCAACTGCATAAGGCCATATGAGCGCCAACCTTTTCGTTTAAAGAAATGACCAAAATAGATTGATAAAAAGAAGTTCATGTAAAAAAAAACAACAACAAAAAACCCCCCAAAACCCAGAATAAATACAAAAAGAAAACCCACAAACAAAAACACAAACACAAAACAAAAAGGATGAAAAAATGAATATCGCTTTTTGTACAGGCCAAAAAGAGGTTTCTGTCCTTTTCTGACCTATCCTTCGGGGGCGGGATGGGTTGATAATAATATAACAATAATATAGCAATATTCTTGACATAATAGTCTTCCTCTTTAATCAAACCAAAGGTTGTGCTATTGACTCAGTAGTTATCGTAAAGTAGTGCAGTGTTCGTGACTCTGATTCGATTCAACA
>NW_004798720.1:60818-63318 GCF_000002075.1 Aplysia californica | reverse complement strand
CTCAAACTAATGTTGTCGATCGATCAGAAAACGCCTCTATAATACTCTAAAGAGAAGATTTTTTTTTCTCATAGTAAAACTCTTTATAGAGGTTGGCTGCCCTGAGGTCCGCCTCCATGCATCGTCCAGACAAAGAGATACACATATTGCAAAAAAAAAAAAAAAAAAATAGATAAAGTAAAATAAAGTAGAATAAAAAGGAATAAAACAAAATAAATAGAATAAAAAATGCTGGGTGAAGTAAAGAAAATTCGTGTAAAATGCCTTTCTCTTGGACAACGACGGGCCCCTGACAGGGTACAAACCCATAACCTTCCGTTTGCTAGCCCAACAGTTAAGTAATGTACCTTTTAATACAGAAAACAATAAGTCTAAATTTAAGAATAATATTAAACATACAAGCAGTTATCCTGTTTATAAACTTTAACGCCTTTCCGTCATAGTGGAGAGTTTGGAGTGGGTGGGGGTTGGAGCAATTTAGACGAATATTTATATGGATCGTATTTATATTTATTGATCCACCGATTGGGCAAAAAAAAATCCAAGTAAGCCCAACGACGAAAAAAAGTAAGTGTTTTAGGCGCTTGCAACTGCATATAATAAGGTCATATTAATGAGCTCGCGGGACACATTAAACATTTTCAGTTGGTAGGGAATTTTGAATTTTGCCCAGGAGGCGGCCAAAGTCTACTATTATCGAATTTAGACTACCGAGGGATCATTAACGTGCGCGCCTTGAACACGGGACCTCCGAGATTTTTCGCCCTTGTCCGAGAAGGTTAGGTGTAGATCTTCCTACCAGAAGATCAGGGGTGTGGCAGAAAGACAGCAATTGGGAAGGAGAAAAGGAGTAGCAGTAGAAAAACTGCAGAAAGAGTCAGGAGCCCAGAGGAGGGGGCAAAGGAGGTGAGGGGGTGGCGGCAGAAAGTGGAGACGAAAGCAGACGACAGAACATTGCAAGAGAGCAGGAAAGGAATTGAAAGGAGACACTTTTAGAGAAGAAAATGTTTCAGAGGCTACCTGGATTCGAACCCGGGACCTTTGAATGAGAGGCCAACACCTTAACCTCTAGGCCACGAGAGCCCCCAAACGAGGAAATTATATCATTATTAGTGTCACGACTCGGTGGAACCAGGCGCTTGTCAATTTTAGGGCATACGGAGTTATTGGTATTATCTTAAAGCCGGTCCATCCATTTTCCTTGCTTTAGAACAAAGCAATATCCTTTTATCTTGGATACAAGTCAAGATATTGGTGACTGAAGTAGGTGAGGGTCGCCTGTTTATAGAGGTAAAATTCGCGAGAAAATGGCCACCAAAAGTGCGTTATTTCCTGAGCTTGAGAGTCAGTGGAAACTGAAAATCTATATTTTTTAATGCCCTTATTCGTCTTTTAGTACAATCCACCACAGAAATGTGTTCTTTAAAGATCAAGAAAGGCGTCGAGCCCCAAAACAAAAATTCAATAAAATTTGCCAAACCCGCGGAAAATGCCAGTTTCTTGACTTTCATTATTTTGATGAGCGCCTGATTTCACCACGATGCCTCTCATTTGTCTTAAAAGCGGCGCATTATCTACGAGGAAGTTTGAGACAAAAAACTATTTTGAGGTTCGAGCCGTTGAAGATAAAGATTATGAAAGACATGGATACATGCCACTGGTGGTATAGAGAACATATCTTCATATGTAAGAGATGACTAAAGATTGTCATTGTCATTGTCATTGTCATTGTTATTATCATTGTCATTGCATGGTGAAATCAGGCGCTCGTCAAAATACGGACATTGAAGAAACAGCCATTTTCCTAACCGTTAGGCATTTGTTATCAATATTTTAGAGGAAAGGGGGGGGGGGGGTGATCCACACATGTTACGTCCATAAAACAAAACATTATTGTGTGGACTTAATTGTAATTAACTGATGAAAAACACAATAAATTATGTAAGTTGCAGTTTCTGCGTACACCTAAACTTTGGCGGCCATTTTCTCGCTTATATCACCTCGGATCATACCAGACGACCTCCAACCTCTTTCCATTGCAAATATCTCGTTGACATCTGTTTAGGATAGGGTGGGGGGGGGGGGGGGGATTAATTTCATTCCCCACAAAACAAGACAAACGAACGAGCTTGAAGAAAAAAATTGACGAGAGCTTGATGGCTCCCTTTCAAAACACCTGCCAAAAATAGGAGTATCACGTTTTCTGTGTTTTTGGTTTTTTAATTTTATTTTGCCAACTCATTGAGGTCAAGTATTCTTGTCGTTTGAACGCTTGAAGGTGAGTTTATTCGGAGTACTTCATGTTAAGAAGCATAACTTATGTATACAGATTTCTAAAATTGTTCATGTTTTCTATCTATCTATCTATCTATCTATCTATCTATCTATCTATCTATCTATCTATCTATCTATCTATCTATCTATCTATCTATTCATACATCTATTTATCTATCTATCTATCTATCTATCTATCTATCTATCTATCTATCTATCTATCTAT
>NW_004798720.1:55549-56693 GCF_000002075.1 Aplysia californica | reverse complement strand
TTTTACGGCACTTGTAATACACAACGTTTCAGAAGGTTTTTACGTAAAACAGAAAAGAACACTTCATTTGACTGCCCATAATGATCTTACTAACCTCCCCAGCTGGACCCCAACAATCATGATATCAACGTAGAGATGGATTTTTACAGTAATCTTACTAGTAGTGGTGAAATCAAGAGCTTGTCAAAATAGTGAAATCAAGAGCTTGTCAAAATAGTGAAATCAAAGAAACCGGCATTCTTCCACCCGTTTGGCAATAAAAAAAAAAGGAATCTTAATTCTTTTGGGCCCACCACCTTTTAAGTCCATTAAAAGCACATGTCTATGACAGCCGATTCCCTGGAGGTGTCGTCTCTGACTCAGAGGTTGATGAATAATGATCCTTCATCTTTCACGGTCGCGAGCTGCCGTTGCACATTCTGCAATTGCCAGGCCAGTCCATGTTTATTATTTTGTCCATCCATGTTACTCTTTGTCTTTCCCTGGCTCTCCTGCCCCACATCTTTCCTTCAAGTACCTCTTTCACAATGGTCTCGCGTCGTTTTAAGTGGCCAAAGTATTGTGTTTTTCTACATTACATTTTTATTCAGCCGATTATGCTGGATGGAAGAGACGTCCAGAGTTGGACAACAGCAATTCTGACAACTACGTAGAGGAGATGGATTTTTACAACAGTCTAGATGGTCGTGGTGAAATCAGGCGTTTGGGAAAATAGTGAACTAAAACAAAAACAAAACCTCTAAAAAAAAACCCCCCAAAACAACAACAAACAAAACAAAAACAAAAACAAAAACAAAACACCAACATTTTCCCGCCTTTTTGGCAATTTTTATCAAATTTTGTTATTTTTGGCTCAACACTTTTTTTGTCCATTTTAAAACATGTTTCTATGACAACTAATTATTATACCTGTACAAACTTCCTCAGCTGGACCCCAACAACTATGACATCTACGTAGAGATGGATTTTTACAACAATCTGATTGGTCGGTTCGTGGAGTGGATGTACGGCGCCATCAAGGAGTCCAACCAGGCGTCCATCTGGAAGATTCTCGTGGCCTACCAGAAGATTGTCACTGGCATGGAGCATGTCGGGATTGAGAGGTCTCTGGGGACGGTGTTTTACGTCGAAGGTGAGATCAGTC
>NW_004798720.1:51644-53564 GCF_000002075.1 Aplysia californica | reverse complement strand
GGTGTAACTACTTAACAGACAGAATGAAGTCTTTCCCCTAAATAAATAATCTAAATTGTGTTGATAGGGGCGTGAAACATCCTTCATTATTATAACCATTCTTGTTTCGCAGGAGGGTGTGACGATCACCGGCACCAATCTGACGGCCGTCATCCAAAGCTTCCGATACGAGATGCAGAACACGATGCACACCAACGCTTCTATCACGAGGTGAGTGGTGGTAGTTGGTGGGTGCTCTGGTGTGGGTTGTCCTTCTTTCCTGTCAAACGTCTATCATCATAGTATAGTTCTATTAATTATTCGATACCTCCAGTGCTGTTCATTATTCGATATATCCATGCCCGTTCATTATTCGATACTCCCAGTCCTATTATGTATTCGATACCTCCCTTGACTGGACATTATTCGATACCTCCCTTGAGGACATTATTCGATACCCCCAAGTCTGTTCATTATTCGATACCTCCGTGCCCGTTCATTATTCAATACCTCCCTTGACGACAGTATTCGATACCTCCAAGTCTGGTCATTATTCGATATATTCTTCCCTGCCTATTCGATGCCTACTTTGTAGGAGAGCTGTTCAATCACTTCCTAACCCTAACCCGGTCAATTTTCGAGACCTCCAGTCCTCTTAATTATTCGATACATCCGTGCCCGTTCATTATTCGATACCTCCAGTCATGGTAATTATTCGATACTTCTGGTCCTGGTAATTATTCGATACCCCAGTCCTATTAATTATTCGATACCTCCATTGACTGGACATTATTCGATACCTCCCTTGACGACATTATTCGATACCCCCTTGTCTATTCATTATTCGATACCTCCGTGCCCGTTCATTATTCGATACCTTCAGTCCTGGTAATTATTCGATACCTCAGGTCCTGGTAATTATTCGATACCCCAAGTCCTGTTAATTATTCGATACCTCCATTGACGACATTTTTCGATTCCTCCAAGTCTGTTCATTATTCGACATATTCTTCCCTGCCTATTCGATGCCTATTCGATGCCTACTTGGTAGGAGAGCTCTTAAATAACCCCCTAACCCTAACCCGGTCAATTTTCGATACCTCCAGTCCTGTTAAATATTCGATACATCCATGCCCGTTCATTATTCGATACCTCCAGTCTTGGTAATTAATCGATACCCCCCAGTTCTAGTAATTATTCGATACCTCTCTTGACGACATTATTCGATACCTCCCTAGACGACATTATTCGATACCTCCCTTGACGACATTATTCGATACCTCCAAGTCTGGTCATTATTCTATATATTCTTCCCTGCCTACTCGATGCCTACTTTGTAGGAGAGCTGTTCAATCACTTCCTAACCCTAACCCGGTCAATTTTCGATACCTCCAGTCCTCTTAATTATTCGATACATCCGTGCCCGTTCATTATTCGATACCTCCGTGCCCGTTCATTATTCGATACCTCCAGTCATGGTAATTATTCGATACTTCTGGTCCTGGTAATTATTCGATACCCCCAGTCCTATTAATTATTCGATACCTCCCTTGACGACATTATTCGATACCTCCCTTGACGACATTATTTGATACCTCCAAGTCTGGTCATTATTCGATATATTCTTCCCTGCCTATTCGATGCCTACTTGGTAGGAGAGCTGTTAAATCACTTCCTAACCCTAACCCGGTCATATTTCGATACCTCCAGTCCTCTTAATTATTCGATACATCCGTGCCCGTTCATTACTCGATACCTCCGTGCCTGTTCATTATTCGATACCTCCAGTCTTGGTAATTATTCGATACTTCCGGTCCTGGTAATTATTCGATACCCCCAGTCCTATTAATTATTCGATACCTCCCTTGACGACATTATTCGATACCTCCAAGTCCGTTCATTATTCGATATATTCTTCCCTTCCTATTCGATGTCTACTTG
>NW_004798720.1:47232-48351 GCF_000002075.1 Aplysia californica | reverse complement strand
AGATCATGGGCTTCAACAAAGTCTGCTACAGGGTAAGTTTTGACATTTTAAGGGAAAGGTTAAAAAGTGAGTTATGTTTGTTCAAAATATTTGTGACAGGGTGACTATATTATATTGTATTTGAGAGAGTCACCATCTTCTTCTCTGAGATCATGGGATTCAACAAAGTCTGCTACAGGGTAGGTTTAGAACGTAAGGCTGAAAGAGAATTACGTGCCTTTAAGGTGTATGTGATAGGGGGACTACATAGTACGCTCGTATATTCAAGACAGTCACCATCCTGTTCTCCGAGATCATGGGATTCAACAAAGTCTGTTACAGGGTGAAAAGAAAATTACGTGGATTTATAAGTATGCTACAGGGTGACTATAATATTATGATTCATAGTCTCTTCTTTATTATTATCATTGGATTCAACTAAGTGTGTTAAAGGGTAGGTTTCAAACACCACGCTTGATCAACTCAAGGACCAGACTGACCCTGACTAAAGGCTGCAGTTCACCCATGCGTCATTCAAATACTCTGTTATAGAATTAACTGGTTAAAAAAATATTAAGAGGATGATTATTATAAATTCAATGATATTATTTTTTCAAGAGGGGTAAGAAATGCTAATGGTTCTCTTCTTTCAGGGAGGCAACCTCGTAAACTACACTTGTAGCTGAATTTTACAATGATTATATCCCCTGATTTGCCTCTGCGCTTGGATTACCACGACTTGTATCACAAAACTCCCTACTCTGCCACTTAATGTGCCTTACTTGCTCGTCTTTATTTGTTATACTGACGTGTAGCTTTTAAATGGCGGGAGTAAACTTTAAACGGTTCATATGTTTACTGTCAGCTGGCTGTTGCATGCACACTGTACTCCCAATCGCTCCGAAAGAAGCCTTCGAGGCTAGACGTTAATAATAATAATAATAATAATTGCATTTATATAGCGCATATCCATGCTCAAGAGCATGCTCTATGAGCTTTACAACTATTATTACCCCAGCAGACCCTCTGAGAACACTCAGAAACATTCTCAGCTTCTGAGGAAGCATACTGTGCAAGCTGCGGATTTCACGCGCTCAAACACTATCAAACTGACAAGATCGTTCACTGTCTATAGCCGGG
>NW_004798720.1:43246-45178 GCF_000002075.1 Aplysia californica | reverse complement strand
CTTCTTTACGTTCCGACTGTTGTTTCTTTCCATCTGTCTATCTCTCTTACTTTTTCCCAGCAATAAATGACCATCGTTGTGTCGATGTGCCTCTCCTTACTCAAACAAACAATCTTTTTTGAGGGGTGGGGGTGGGGGTGGGGGGAGGAAAAGATGGAACGAGAAAGCGTTAAGGGTCGTGCCCGTCTGCTCTCATACGTATCTTGTTGTCTTGCAAAGGTAGCCTTTTTTTCAAGGGTAGGTGACATTTTTGAAGCACAAGTAGCCAGTGCCTGAAGTGAAGGTACAAGTAACATTTACTACATGTAAGTAACATTATTTAATTTTGAAGCGTAGGTAACAGTTCTTAAAGCAGAGGCAACACCCACCCACGTTGCGGGGTGGGTTTTTTTGTTGTTGTTGAAATTTTCGAACTCCTTGCCTCAATTCGCTCAGTCCCATTCGAAAGTCCATTCTCTCAACACAAGAGTGCATTATTGACAGGAATGCGGATCCTCCTTTCCATACCACAAACAAACAAAAAGTCCGGATGGGAAATTGAATTTGATTAAGATTTCCATCTTCCTGGATTGCATTTAGGCTTTCGAGAAAATGTTTACTTGTTTCTAATTTGCATCGCACAAATTGACTAAAATGTATTGACAATAGTTTTTGTTTTTTTACCGAGTATTTTTTAATTAAAAAATGTTTTTTTTGTGGCGTGTAACCATGACAAGCCGAGCACTCGTTCAACCCTATGAATAATTAAGAGATCCAGTAGCGCCCAGTGTTTAACTGACGATTGGTGTACGACATCAGCTGTTGTCCACGGTTGTTAGTCTACTCGCCAGGGGAGACAAGCATGTCGCGGACCAATCGGAATGTACTTTATTGACTGGTCTTTTTTAACGGTCATGGCTTTCTCATCCCGCCAACAGTCTTTGGCCGGTCCCAGAGTGGCTCTGTAGGTCTGACCTGTAGCTCGCCTAGCTCACGCCCTCTGTGTTTCAGCACAGCCGCAGTAAGCTAGAAGCACACTGGTCTACGAATGTAAACAAACAGTCGAAACTAGGTCAACTTCTCTAGTCGAAATTTTAGTGTAGGATAAAGTGTAAATTATAGAAGACAACTTATCACGAATATAAGAAAGCGACAGGCAAATTTCTTCGGACACACAATGCGGAAAGAAGCATTAGAGAATATTGTAACAACAGGCAAGTTTGATGGAAAGAGAGGCAGAGGTAGACAAAGGGAAAAGATACTGGACAAGATGACAACATGGCTAGGAGCAGCAAGAACAACAGACACCATTGCTGCAACTCAAAACAGAGTGAAGTGGAGGTCCATGATCGCCCACGCCAGTCGGCAAGGCACCGGATGATGATGATGAAAGTGCATTTCTTGGGATTTTGTGGGCAAGGGTTGATGCTAGCATCAATATCTAATAGTAAAGTACCTACTAATACTTCTTGTTGATTCTGATGATCTGTGAAGAATTTCAGTCGAAAATAAACTCGAAGCGAGGCTGCGTGTGAGACATAGCCGATGTGTTTTACAACACAGTTCAATAGCACGTCTGAAGCATCGCGCGGCTCAGCGGACAACAGACAGACCATACAGCGACGTAGCTGAGTCACACGATAATGTATACGTTCATTTGCACGGTGAAAGCTAGGCGAGCTACAGGTCAGACCTACAGAAGCACTCTGGGACTGGTCTTAGCCTTGAATAAAGGCACATGATACAGGGTGTCTAGAAAAAAGATAATACCTCCCCCCCCACCCCAACCAACCAGGTTCTTGTAAAGGTCAAAATCTGGGTCAATTTCACCTACATTTAGGTAGATATAATATTCAACCTAGGGGACTTGATATTCGTCAATACGCAAATAAAGTCAACAAACATACATACTATTATTCTTATTGTGTGTGTGTGTGTGTGTGTGTGTGTGTG
>NW_004798720.1:41459-42425 GCF_000002075.1 Aplysia californica | reverse complement strand
AAATAAATTATAATAATAATAAAAAAGCACCGAAAATAAACCCACCCCAAAAACTAACACCAAAAAAAGAAAGAAAAGAAAACAAATACAAAAAAGCAGCAACAACAAAACATCACAAGTCGAGCTCACATCTTATAAGAAGACCATGTCTAAGACTAAAAGTCAACCACCATAGAGAGGAGACAGGGTACAACAGAAAAGATAAAGTTCTTTATTCAAATTATGCCCGTGACTTCTCCCGGTCCCGTCCCAATGTAGTTCATCGTGACGTGATTGAACTTCCGGTCTGCGCAGACGTAATATGTTAGGCCTTACAAATCGCCATCTCAGAATTACAATGTTCTATCTGCGCTGCTCAGTACCTAGTTTTGAGAAATTTGGCGTACATTTTTTAAAGCTTCACCATATGTCAAGATTTTAAAAAATGCAATTCTTTAAAATATCTTGACAGCAACACGTACGATTTTGATAGAGCAGACAGAATACTTAGTTTTTGACCTCATGGTCTTAGTATCTAAAAACGGCCAAAACATATCAGATAGAACTTTGTTGTAATTCTGAGGTACCAGAAAAGCAGCGTCTGTGGCGTGTGGTGGCAATGTTGGAATCTGAATGTACAATTCTAAACTACTCCCAAGTCCGTCAAGGTGGAAATGGATTCCATAATTAAATTTATAACAAAATAAATGGGAAAAGAAGGTATAAAATGAAAGAAAAAAATGAATATGCGATGTGAACGTTTTGAAGGGTGTCGTGTTGTAAAATCCTTTCTTTACAAACACATTTGTTAAAAATTTGTTAAAAATTTGTTAAAAATTTGTTAAAAATTTGTTAAAAATGGCAAAAAGGACAACCAGGATAAATGGGAAAAATAATAAAAACCAGCAATAAAATATGTGAGGCATCGTGGTGGAATCAGGCTCTCGTCAAAATAATCAAAGTGAAGAAACTGGCATTTTTCCGCAG
>NW_004798720.1:37931-39167 GCF_000002075.1 Aplysia californica | reverse complement strand
AAACATTCAACCACCCAAACACAATAACACCCAAACATTCAACCACCCAAACACAATAACACCCCAACGTTCAACCATCCAAACATCATAACTACCAAACATCGAACCATAGCAAACACCATAACACACAACCACCCCACCACCCAAACACCATAACATTCCGACATTCAACCACCCAAACAAATAACCACCCAACCACCCAACCACTCAACCACCCAAACACCCAAACACCCAACCACCCAACCACCCAACAAAACCAACCACCCAAACACCATAACACCCCAACGTTCAAACACCAAAACATCCAAACATCGTCACACCCCACCACCCAACCAACCAACCACCAACACCATAACACCCCAACGTTCACCCACCCAAACACCATAACACCCCAACGTTCACCCAACCAAACACCATCACACCTCACCACCCAACCACCCAAACACCATAACACCCCAACGTTCACCCAACCAAACACCATCACACCCCACCACCCAACCACCCAAACACCATAACACCCCAACCTTTACCCAACCAAACACCATCACACCCCAACACCAAACCACTCAAACACCATAAAACCCCAACGTTCACCCAACCAAACACCATCACACCCCAACACCAAACCACCCAATCACCTAACCACCCAACCACCCAACCACCCAACCACCATAACACCCCAAAAACCCAACCACCCAACCCCCCAAAAGAGCGAGAGAATGAAGAACAAACACCAATCTGCTGAAAGTTCTGCAACCTCTGGCTTCAGCGTCGATGACTATTTAAACAAAGGCGCGCAGCGGCATACAAATGGCTCTAGGTAAATTTCAAGAGACAGTACCACGGCAAGCAGCCACATAGGGTTATAGAAATAGCAGCAGCATCGGGGATATTGGCGGGTATGTCTGTTTAGATGAACTCACACGCACGCGCATGCTGGCGCGCTCCCTCACGTTCGCGCCCACACATACATACATACATACATACATACATACATACATACATACATACATACATACATGCATACACAAAATGTCTCCATTACGCTTACACACGCACAAACACACACACGCACACACGTACATACATAATATAATATATGCATACATACACATATAATATATACACGCTACACACACATACATGCGCACAGATACAGACGTTTACACACGTACACACATAATATATACACACACATACACATGCAAGCACTCACATACACACACGTAATATATA
>NW_004798720.1:35783-36900 GCF_000002075.1 Aplysia californica | reverse complement strand
CTAGATAGTTAAATGGATAGATAGATAGATTGATAGATAGATAGATAGATAGATAAATAGATAGATAGATAGATAGATAGATAGATGGATTGATAAATAGATAGTTAGATAGAAAGATTGATAAATAGATAGATCGATAGATAGATAGATAGATAGATAGATAGATAGATAGATAGATAGATAGATGGATGGATAGATAGATAGGTGAAAGAGAGACAGAAATAATGTATGTCTTA
Organism: Aplysia californica; assembly: GCF_000002075.1. Lineage (NCBI taxonomy): Eukaryota > Metazoa > Mollusca > Gastropoda > Aplysiida > Aplysiidae > Aplysia > Aplysia californica. Next base: position 36,664 of record NW_004798720.1, on the reverse strand, counting down.
AAAGTAGGAATGGCGCCCATGTTAAGACGGTATTTTAAAAGATCTTCTTTATAATATTTCGTTTTCCCGTCAAACACCGTCTATTGGCAGTTATATTGATGAAGAACTCAAATTAATGAACCATTATCTTTTATGGGAAAAATCTGATGAAGGTTTGCTCCAAATTAAAAAGCCATTGACAAGCCAGAAAGGAAAAAAAACCCTTAACAACAACATACCATCAACGTCACACATGAACGTTTGACTTGTAAGGTTTTGTTACTTTAAGAAAGAGTTGAAAGCCTCACCCACTTTATATTATACTTCAAGCTAATTCTGGGGGCGTTGTATTGGGTACGGTGGATTTTAGATTATCATAAGCTTTCTCTGTGTTAAAAGTTCGTGAAACAATAAGCAGTGGCTTATCCATCAATATTTGATAAGTCATAAGTATCCTTTATAGACGAAAAGTCGTTATGGTTTGTGTTTGGGGAATGGGTTTTTTGAAGCGATGCCAGACTCCGTTATGAGTTCTTAACCCACTACCCCATAATAGCAGGGCGAACTTAGTTACACTTTTCACACTGTCGTTACTGAGAATACATGCATAAAGAAGAGTAAACTTCAAGTCGAGGATAGCATTGGGTTCAGTTTTGGAAGTATCTCTCGATTCTCTTTAGTTGTGAGAGCAAGATTTAAAAAACGACACCCTCCGCCCCCACCCCCCTCGCCACAAAAAAAAACACGAAAACACAAAACCAAAAAAACCCAACCAAAAACAAACTTTAAAAAGAAACAGAAAAAAGAAAAACGACAAAAAATGACGCCAGAAATCCAGCAAAAACAATACAAACAAAAACAAACTAGACAGACAAATGCAAACAAACAAATAGTAAACAACA
>NW_004798720.1:30546-31799 GCF_000002075.1 Aplysia californica | reverse complement strand
CGACTTATATTCAAGGTAAATGGATATTTTTTCATCCAAATAAAGACAAATGAACAAGCTTTAAGAAGATACAAATAACTCTACATGCCCAAAAATTGACGAGAGCCTGATTCCACCACGCTGCCTCACATACAGGTAACAACGCTGTGGAATCAGGTACTCGTCAATTTTTGGACATAATAAATGTGGACTTATTGGTATCATCCTAAATCTTGTTCATTGGTCTGCTTAATCAGCAGCTTGCACTGTATGCTTCTCGAACAGTTGAGAATGTTACTGAGTTTTCTACGGTCTGCTGGGGTAATGATATAGTGCAAAACGTGTAGAGCTTGCAGAAAAGTGGAGTTATGCGCTACACAAAATCCTAAATATTATTTATTATTATTTACTATTATTTATAAAAAAATCCCCCTAAACAAATGAAAAAATCCCATCTATCTTGAGTAGAAGTCGAGATTATATGCGATTGAAGGAGATGTGGTCGCCAGGGGTCAAAGTTAAAATTATACAGAGGAAATGGCCTCTAACGTTTGGTGATTTCGAAAGCTTGAGTGTCCTTAATTAAAAACTGCAAATATACAATCTTTGACCCTTTGAACAACGTTTCTCGGTAAAATCCAAACAGAAATGTGTTTTAAAATGAATATAAAAAGCGTTGAGTTAAAAAAATAAAATCAAATTGAAAGAAAAAAAGAAATAACATTTATAAATACATAACGTACAGATCAATACAGATTCTTTTTCATTTCATTATTTTGACGAGCGCCTGATTTCCCCACGATGCTTCACAGGTTAAAAAATGGAAGGAGCTACATCTCATCAATATGCAATGACAAAGGCCTACGTCACTGATGAAGTTCTTTGTTTTGAGATAATCAACTCCCCGATTTATCTAATTTTATATTAACCTTTCCGAGTGCAGATCATTCTCGAGTCCTCTTTATAATCTGAGAACTTAGTGACGCATTTCCACAATTTTGTAACTATTATACCACGATATCGTATTCGGATGGTGAAGGTCAGTCTATGTAATCTTAGTTTAGTCGTACATGAGTATGATAAATAGTATCTGTATAGCATAGTATATCCCCTTTCATACAAACACTTAATTGCACGCAAACACTCAAACTCATACACACAAACGCTCGCACAGTCACACACACACACACACACACAAACATTCACACACAAACTCTCTCTTTTTCTGTCTCTCTCTCTCTCTCTCTCTCTCTCTCTCTCTCTTTCTCTCTCAT
>NW_004798720.1:27172-29606 GCF_000002075.1 Aplysia californica | reverse complement strand
AAAAAATTACAATAAAGAGCTCGGGACTTGATAGCTTCCCAAGGTAGTAGAGTAGAATTAATAGGGACACACGGTGCATGACGTCAATAGACGTAGGTGAAAATGTGAGGCAGCGTGGTGGAATCAGGCTCTCGTCAATTTTTGAGCATGTAGTGTTATTGGTATCGTCTTAAAGCTTGTTCACTTGTCTTTATTTGGATGAAAAAAATATCCATTTATCTTGAATACAAGTCGAGAAATTTGCAAATGAAGGAGGTGGGGGTCACCTGTTTTCAGAGGTAAAATAAGTGAGAAAATGACTGCCAAAGATTAGTTATTTCCTTAGCTTAGGAGTCCGTGGTAGCTGAAAATTTACATTTTTTTTTGCCTTTAATCAACTTTTTCCAGAAAAATCCACACAAAATGAGTTATTTAATGGGCATGAAAGGTGTTGAGCCAATAAACAAAAAATTGACACAAATTCACAAACCTGCGGGAAAGTTCAAGTTTCTTCACTTTAATTTTTTTGACGAGAGCAAGATACCATCACGCTGCCTCACAAATGATCATGGCTCATACTATTTTATTCAACAGCGTATGCAGTTGCAAGCGCCGTAAAATCTAATACTAAAACAAACAAAAAACAAGCAAGCAAACAAACAAACAGACAAAAACACTGGCACTTTGTGAGGTGTAGCCTTCCGTACCCGTCGCCCCATCGTGATAAACTGAAATCTGCGCACGGAGTAACCTTAGAAACAAAACAAAGACAAGCCTTTCTCTCCCCAGGGTGAGAATGAGTTCTAATAATTTAATCATGAACGACCTTGGTAAAAACTCATTATTAATATTTTCTGATTGCGTGATCTGAAGCGCGTTCTTTTCGATTTGGAACGTTAACGATGTCATTGTGTAAGAATCTCGTCCTGGTTCAAAGATCTGATTTCGAAATGTCTCGCAATAACAATAGGGCTGGGCAATGAGTCGCTTTAGCAAAATCCGGATAATGGTAGTGCACCTCTCCTGCGATTGAATGTGTCATGAACCGCTTCAGAAAATGGGTTAGAAGAACCACTTCATAATATGGGTGCACCCACTTCGGCAAACGGGTCAGGAAAGAGAGTTTAAGAGTCTGAATTCGGATAATGTTTAGCTGAGAAGTATCCGGTTATCCGGATTTTGCCCACCACTAAATAACAACGAGGTGGGCGAAGGTTTCTATGAAAATAGACAGGGAAATCTTATCAACATTTTCACCCACACTCTTGTGATAGTTGCGCTCTGGGCTAGTGGTTAGGCTGTATGGCTCGTAATCGAAAGGTTATTGGTTCGAACCCTGTCAGGTGCCCGACATGTTGTCTTTGGGAAAGGGGATTTACATAAGATTTCCCTTATTTCAAATATTATTTTCCTGGGAATGGATACCCCGCTATAGACAAAGAACGATCTAGTTATTTGTTGTGTGTGTGTTTGCTTGCACTGTATGCTTGACGGGAAGCCGAGAAAGTTTGTGAGAGCTCTAGAGTCTGCTGGGATAGTGTGACGTCTGCGGCCTACTGGTTAGGCTCTCGGACTCGCAACCGTAAAGTCGTGGGTTCGAATCCCGTCAGGGGCCCGACGTTGTGTCCTTGGGAAAGGCACTTTGCACAAATTTTCCTCATTTCACCCAGGTGGAAACGGGTACCCAGCTATAGACAGTGAAAGATCTTGTCAGTTTGATAGTGTTTGAGCGTGTGAAATCCGCTGCTTACACTGTTTGCTTCCGCGGAAGCCAAGAATGTTTCTGAGTGTTCTTAGAGGGTCTGCTGGGGTAAATAATAGTTGTAAAGCGCATAGAGCTTGCTTTTGAGCATGGATATGCGCTATATAAAAGCAATTATTATTACTATAGTGATAGTTGTAAAGCGCACAGATGCTCACAAAACAATCTATAATATTATTGTCTTGTTCTTTCCGCATACCTATGTGTTCAGGATCTGTTTAGGCTTTCTAAATTAAGCTGTCCTTGTTTTATCCCTTTATTTTTTGCTTTCTGTTCTTTCCAATAAGAGCTTGATGTTGAAGGCCCATAATGGTAGGTCTTAACACAAGTCCCAGAAAGTGCATTTTCACGTAATTGCTTTTATTCATGAGCGGCCTACTTTGAGTTCTCTCTGTACTGCCTCATTTGACTTCTTCTCCTTCCGTGAAATTCTCCGAAGTCCCCTTTGTTTGAGTAAAGAAAAGCACAGCGATACAATAATGGCCATTTGTGAGACAGCGTGGTTGAATCAGGCGCTCGTCCAAATAATCAAAGTGAAGAAACTTGCATTTTTCCGCAGGTTTATGAATTTTTATTTAAAAAATTTTTTTTGGCTCAACACCTTTCATGCCCATTAAAGAACTCATATCTGTGTTGATTTTTCAGAAAAACGTTGATTAAAGGCACAACATTTTTTTTTCAGTTACCACTGAC
>NW_004798720.1:23260-24819 GCF_000002075.1 Aplysia californica | reverse complement strand
AGGGGGGGGGGCAAGCGAGAATGAATGAGAGATTAACAAACTAACTGAACAAACAAACAATAAAGTGAAAAAGACTGTGTCAGACTGTGGCGACCTGCAGTGCTTTAATTTTGATAAGAATTTGAGCGAACTTGCAGCAGTAATATGTCATAATATAACAGCAAAATAATGGGATATGTTCGACGAGAGTAACACACAAAGAGAAGGAAGAGGAGAGATAGGGACCATAGATGTTTGATAGGAAAAAAGAAGGAGGAATAAAGACAGTAGATGTTTGATATAAAAGGATGAAAGATAAGGGCAGTAGATGTTTGATATAAAAGGAGGAGAGATAAGGGCAGTAGATGTTTGATATAAAAGGAGGAGAGATAAGGACAATAGATGTTTGCTAGGAATGGAGGAGGAGAGATAAGGACGATTAACGTTTGAGAGGAAAGAAGGAGGCAAGAATATAAGGACAATTAACGTTTGATATGAAAGAAGGAGGAGAGAAAAGGACGATAAATGTTTGATAGGCAAGAAGAAGAGAATTAACGACAAAAGATGTTTGACAGGAAAGAATGAGAAGTGATAAGGGCAATAGATGTTTGGTAGAAACGAAGGAGGAGAGATAAGGACGATTAATGTTTGCTAGGAAAGAAGGAGGAAAGATAAGGACGATAAATGTTTGCTATGAAAGAAGGAAGAGAGATGTTTGATATAACACATCTATAGATGTTTGATAGAAAAGAAGAAGGGGAGATAAGGACGATAGACGTTTGATTTAAAAGAAGGAGGAGAGATAAGGACGATAGATGTTTGATATGATAGAAGGAGGAGAGATAGGGACGATAGAAGTTTGCTAAGAAAGAAGGAGGAGAGATAAGGACGATAAATATTTAATAGCAATAAGGAGAGATAACGAGAATAGATGTTTGACAGGAAAGAAGGAGGAGAGATAAAGACAGTAGATGTTTGATATACAAGGATGAGAGATAAGGGCAGTAGATATTTGATATAAAAGGAGGAGAGATAAGGACAATAGATGTTTGCTAGGAATGGAGGAGGAGAGATAAGGACGATTAACGTTTGCTAGGAAAGAAGGAGGAAAGATAAGGACGATGATTAATGTTTGCTATGAAAGAAGAAAGAGAGATGTTTGATATAACACATTTATAGATGTTTGATAGAAAAGAAGAAGGGGAGATATGGACGATAGATATTTGGTAGGCAAGAAGGAGAGATAAGAACAATAGATGTTTGTTAGAAAAGAAGGAGGAGAGATAAGGACGATTAACATTTTGATAAGAAAGACAGAGGAGAGAATATAAGGACGATAAATGTTTGTAAGGGAAGAAGAAGCAAAGCACACCAGAGCACCCGCCAACCACTCACTGACTCCTCATTGTCTGTTTTGTCTGTATTCTGATATTATATAATGTGTGGTGTTCATGTAACCCCGAAGTTAATCATTTATGTATGCAACGAACTTGTCTCTATTGCTCAGATTTCCCTAGGGGCTTATAGTGACTATACGGGTTTTTTGTTTTATTGTGTTTTGTTTTGGGGTTTTTTTTTTG
>NW_004798720.1:14156-16649 GCF_000002075.1 Aplysia californica | reverse complement strand
CTCCCACCCTGCCCACGGACTTACGCTCGGTCATTTACATACACTACACGTCAAAATTCTCACAAAAGCTTTCTGTCACGTCAGCTATTTTGTTGACGTTCTCAGTTCTCAGCCGCGGCGAAGCGACAAGAGTGCAGGAAATTAAGCGTTTGATAGGAAACCAGATTCATTCATTTATGTGTCCCACGTTCTCGATTTGTTGCGCTAATCAACGCAAATATCCACAAAAGGGCACTTTATCGAGCCCGGGTTAGAAAAACTTGTTTAAAAAATATCTTATTGTCATTCCGAGTTATATCTAGTCTTTTGCTTTCCTACCTGCTCTTGTATTCTTTCGCCGTCAGACAAATGAATTATTCCCCTTTGCTAAGGGATGGAACTCCTCTCAGCGTGAGCGGAAATGAAACTTGTGTGATTTGCCCATCACATTTTCTGTGTTTTCCGTCAGCAGAAAAGAAAAAAAAAAGGCACGCGAAGACGTCAGGCTACACGTAAACAAGTGGTAATGTTTTATAAGTGTTGGTAATGGATGAAATCGGGGCAGTGTACATTGTCAGGTTCGCGCAGGCAATTGTAGAGACTCCCGGATATCAAAATGAAAGAAAGATCCTACACTCAAGAGCAAAAAGATACATACTTGGTATTTAGAATACGATATTATTGCACTTTGGGGACATTTTCAACTCTCGATTTGAGATTGACAACAGAGAAAAGAACAACTCTAAAATAGCAAAACAAAACAAAACTAAACAACAGCAAAAAAACAAAAAACAAAACAAACCCCAAACAAACACAAAAAACTACGCACAAAAAGAAATAAAAAAGTCAACATATAGTCTAACGTTTTCAGGGTGTGGGCGTATAATTGGTCGCTTTTAAGCACAACGGGGTTATCCTGAAAAATGCTGTTTTGAGGAAATGGAAGGTAAAGTTTTGCCCCTTCTACAGTTTCTTTAAAAGACAAGGAGGGTTTTCTCTATAACCAAACAAATATACAGGTTAGCGGGTGCTATGGCGTGATTCTCTCTTTCTTTACTACAGTATCAAACAGCTATCGTCCTCATCTCTCCCTCACCCTTTCTTTGTTCGCAACACTTAATTCAAATCTTAGGCACTTATACAACATATTATTTTTGTTGCAAGTGCCGTAAAACTCTGACTAAAACTATACAAATACTTACCAAATGTTAGTAGCGTCTTGTGCTCTTAAAAAAAACACAAAAAAACAACAACAAAAAACTTTAAGATTTGCTGAAAATAAACCTTCATTTCTCTGTATTATGCTAATTTTCGAGCAGATTTATTTTAAAAAAGAATAAATAAATGTAGGACTTTTTAAATTTCCCCATTCATTGGGCTAATCACCAAGGAATTTTTCGACCAAATTACTGATGATTAGTAAGTAAATACACTTGGAGATCTCTCTGGAAAGATTTACATTGTAACATCTTATTTAGCCCATTTATACTCCAGCTATAACTAGTTTTTTTTAAATTGTTATTTTTGTGATACTCCTGTGGCTCCTGTAAAAAACTCTCAATTTACAAGACAAAAAGTCTGGCTGATAGAACGATAGATAGATAGATAGATAGATAGATAGATAGATAGATAGATAGATAGATAGATAGATAGATAGATAGATAGATAGACAAATAGATGGATGATGGATAGATAGATAGACAGATAGATAGATAGGTAAACAGACAGACAGAGATAGATAGGTAAACAGACAGACAGAGATAGATCGATAGTTAGATAGAAAAAGAGATGATAGATAGATAGATAGATAGATAGATAGATAGATAGATAGATAGATAGATAGATAGATAGATAGATAGATAAGCGCACTGATGTCTTGATCGATCTATTTACACACAAACCAAATAGACAGACAGACCAATACCACAAATAGTCGGACAGACCCACCAGCTGGCAGGGAGAATCTAGAGCGAAACGAACCCAACTGATGACGCTAAAAGAGGCTGACCGGTAAAGGTGCGCAAAATCCGGATAATCTATCCGGATAACCGGATAATTTATCCGGATAACGGCATAATTATCAATGAAACACTGTACGAATTCAGACTCTAACTAGTCTAACTCCTTTTCCTGACCCGCTTGCCGAAGTGGGTGCACCCATTTGTTGAAGTGATGCTAACCCGTTTGTCGAAGTGGTTCTAACCCATTACCGAAGCGGTTCATATAATAATATTTGCCGAAGATGTGCACTAGTGGGTGGTTATCGGGTGCTCTGGTGTGGTTTGCTCCTTCTTTCCTATAAAACATCTACCGTCCTTATCTCTCCTTCTTCTTTTTTATGTTTGTTACTCTCTTGTAACACGTCTAATCTCTTAGCGCTCATATTATGACCTTATGCAGTTGCGAGCACCGTAAAATATCAACTAAAACTAAAGAGGTGCGCTGGCAATTATTATTATCCGGATTTTGCTAAAACGACTCATTGCCCAGCTGTACCGGCCGGCCCTATCCATC
>NW_004798720.1:9379-10802 GCF_000002075.1 Aplysia californica | reverse complement strand
CTTCTCTCTTTCTTGCATTATTTTTGTTAACCAACGGACCACATTGTGTAAATATGATGAAGGTCAAAAGAAAGGTACCACTTCTTGATTGATCATAACATCTAGTCTTTTTAGTCTTCAGGCTTTTCCTTTGGCGTGAGGAAATATACCAGATCTAAATGTGAGGCAGCGTGGTGGAATCAGGCTCTCGTCAAAATAACCAAAGTGTAGAAACTTGCATTTTTCCGCAGGTTTGTGAATTTTTATCGAATTTTTTTTTTTGGCTCAACACCTTTCATGCCCATTAAAGAACTCATTTCTGTGTGAGTTTTCTGAATAACGTGGATTACAGGCACAAAAAAATGTAAATTTTCAGTTACCATGGACCCATAAGCTAAGGAAATAACTAATCTTTGATGGCATTTTTCTCACTAATATTACCTCTGAAAACAGGTGACCCCCACCTCCTTCTTTCGCTAATATTATCTCGACTTTTATTCAAGATAAATAGATCTTTTTTTCATCCCAATAAAGACAAGGGAACAAGCTTTAAGATGATACCAGTAACTCTACATGCCCAAAAATTGACGAGAGCCTGATTCCACCACGCTGCCTCACAAATCATATTATAAATACTAACAAGTTGGTGTCTTGATTAGTGTTCACAGTGGAAATTAAAAAAAAAAACCCCAAAAAGAAATAGAATAATGGCATTTTTCCTGACAGTGTGGGGGACTTAAAATTTTTTTATGTGTGATGACACGGTGGAATCAGGCGCTCGTCAACTTTTGGTCATAATATGTAGTTATTGGTATCATCTAAAAGCTTTTTATTTGTCTTGCTGTCTACGAAACGATTACCCTTTTATCTCAAAAGAAGTCCAGATATTTTAGATTAAAGGAGATGGGAGTCACCTGGTTTCAGAGATGAATATAGAGAAAAAAATGGCCGCCAAAGTTTGGTGACTTCCTAGGCTTCAGAGTCCCTGGCTACTGTAAATTTACATTTTAGTGCCTATTGTAAATTTACATTTTTAGTGCCTCTAATCAACGTTTTTCAATAAAAGCTATACAGAAATGTATTTTTAAATGAAAGGATAAGGTTTGAGCCAAGAAAATATAAATTTGACAAAATTGCCACACGGAAGAAGAAAATCCCATTTTCCTCGATTTCTTTATTTTGACGAGCGCCTAATTTCACCACCATGCCTCACCTATGTTTTTTTTTTTCTCCTGAAATTAAGTTTAGGTCTAAGTTTATCAAAATCCTCAATACAATTTGATCATTGTCTCCTAAGAAGGATAGTAGATTTCGTCCAGTTTAAGAAAAAGGTACATGTACGAATTTCGGCTGTTTCAGGACATTTAGTCATCTTGGTTTTTCTGCAAAATGATTTATCTTACATAGAGAGAGACAGGGAGAGAGAGAGAGAGAGAGAGAGTGA
>NW_004798720.1:4820-6316 GCF_000002075.1 Aplysia californica | reverse complement strand
TCTCTCTCTCTCTCTCTCTCTCACGCTTCTCCACTCGGCTTGGACTTTCTTTCCCTTAAGAAAAAAAAAACCACACACAAAAAAAGAAAAAAATCTCCCACATTTTATCCCCCTTGGAAATGTGTTGTCGTAATCTGATTTCCCGAGCTTCCTAGCAGGCAATTTACTGCATCAATACTCAGAATTTTCGTCCCTCATCCTCCCCAAGTCTGTAAGCCTCTTCCTTCCCCTCTGATCTTTAATAAATCATAGAGACTTCAGTTTTTTTTGTCAAAGTCTTTTGGTTATGAAAACAAAAAAATCGTAGTAATAAAAATTCAATGAAAGCTCAGTTTGCTATTCGTCATGACTGTAAGAAAAGAAGAAATACATAAGTTTTTTGTCTTTCTGTTGCCAATGAGTAATATATTTTAAAAAATTTAGCATCAACGTAATAATATGTGAGGCAGCGTGGAGGAATCAGGCTCTCGTCAATTTTTGAGCACATCGACTTATTGGTATCATCTTATAGCTTGTTCACTTGTCTTTACTTTGATAAAAAAAAGTATCCCTTTATCTTGTATACAAGTCGAGATATTTGAAAATGAAGAAGGAATGGGTCACCTGTTTTTAGAGGTAAAATTAGTGAGAAAATTGCTGCCAAAGATTAGTTATTTCTTCAGCTTAAGAGTCCGTGGTAACTGAAAAGTTACATCTTTTGTGCCTTTAATCAACGTTTTTCAGAAAAATCCACACAGAAATGAGTTCTTTAATGGGCATTAAAAATGTTGAGCCCAAAAATAAATATTTGATAAAAATTCACAAAACTTCGGAAGTTTCTTCACTTTGATTATTTTGACGAGAGCCTGATTCCACCATGCTGCCTCTCATATAATTCCTAATTTAGCTTTAAGAAATTGATGATTTTGTTACTACTAGTAAAGCTCTTCTTTTGCACGACATATTATCCCTTGTACGGGAAAAGTGCAAACTTCTTCAGAACAAAATAAGACAGAAAACCATAAAGATTTCCTCATCATGAAAAGTTTTCAAAGGCACTGATCTACATATTAACTTAATTTCTTTTCCCTTAACAAATAAATGTCGAGATTTCTTTCCTTTTTTTCTTGTTTTTCATATCCGTGTACTTTACTCTCATCGCTCTCTATGAAACTTACTCATCAAAGAAAAGAGGGTGTTTTTTTTTTTTCAAGCTTGGTTTAAAATAAATATAATTTTATTGACTCGCGATGTGCAATAGGTATCTACAGTCAGTTCTGAGCCCAAATGTTAGATTTAAAAAACAACAACAACCTGAAACAGATTCTTAATTCTCTATTGTTGGTTGTATAATATTCTCAAGGAATGTTTGGTCGAATTTCAAATTCTAAATGTGAGGCAGCGTGGTGGAATCAGGCTGTCGTCAATTTTTGGGCATGTAGAGTTATTGCTATCATCTTAAAGCTTGTTCACTTGTCTTTATTCGGATGAAAAAAAATATCCATTATTTTGAAAAC
>NW_004798720.1:0-4163 GCF_000002075.1 Aplysia californica | reverse complement strand
CCCGAAGGGGGGACATTTCTAGTTCAAGCATAGTAGAATTGTAAATGGGCTGACTCATATCACGCTCATGACTGTGCCTGATCTACAAGCAGACCTTGTACTGTTGAAGCTAGAGAGGTGAGCAGTCTAAGTCTGATTCCCTGTAAAGATTTCTCTGTTGACACCCACCCCTTAGCGTTCATATGACCTTATGCAGTTGCGAGCGCCGTAAAACCCTCTACTATAAAAAAGCGAGCTGTTGGTGAGTGGTTGGCGGGTGCTTTGGTGTGGTTTGCTCTTTCTTTTCTATCAACATTTTATCGTCCCGTATCTCTCCTCTCCCTTTTGAGAGAGGAGGTGGGGGGAGGGGGGTTGTCACTGTCTTGTAACAACTAATCTTCGACACTTATATTGCCTAACTGTGCTGCAAGTGTCGTAAAACTATCACCAAAAAATAAATAATTAAAGAGCTATTGTTTATATTTTTCAAGTTTCCTTTCAACGTAAGTAGAAAATATCTATACCCATACTTATAATTTGACTGCCCGTTTTTCTGTCTATCTGTTCCTCTGTCTAGTTTTTTCTTATTCCTCCAGAAATCTATGCCCTTTTGTGTTCCTTGCATCTATCGAATTTACCCTTTTTCTGTCTCTAATCTGTTTACCAGAAGAACAAGGCTGAAAGCCTGCACGTCCATTCCATCTTTACTATTTTTGCACTTTACCAAATAGCTTCATCTAATCCCAAGAAAAAAAAAAAGGAATTAGAAAATGTCTTAAGAATACCAGTGTCCATGGTGTAGCGATTAGGTGCTTCGCTGACGCACATAGGAGTCTCTAGTTCAATTCATAATCAGGGATTTTAAAAAAAAATCGAATATCTTGGTCTTTCTGATGCCATGTTGAGCCCGTCTTAGCCCGGGTTGGCCATACATATAACAGGAAGGGAAGGGTCAGAACGCCCCCCCCCCCCGACTAAATGATCCGAATCGTATCGATGGGAAGGTAAGAACACTTACATTTACATTTCAAGTATTTTCTTTGGGTTGTATCTTGTATGAATCGAGTTCTTCCTGTTCCTGTATCTAATCTGGTGAACAGAAATAAAACCCAAAGAACAAGTCTTGTACGTCCATCTTTACTGTTTATTCGTTTTTGCACTTTACTATTACTAATACACTCGGCTAATCTAAGTTAAAAAAAAAAAAAAAAAAAAAAAAAAAAAAAAAAACCCCCCCCCCCCAAAAAAAAACCAACCAGAAAAAACCCAGAAAAACAAAACAAAGCTTGTACGTCCATCTTTATTACTTTTGATTTTCGCACTTTGCTATTACACGCAGATAATCTCATTAAAAAACCCACAAAACAAAGCAAAAACAAAACACTACAATCCAAAACCCAAACACAAAAAAACTAGCAGCGACCCACCGCCCTGCTGACACTAAGTGCACGACCCCCAGTGTTATAGAACAGGGCGGCCGGGGGTTCATAGATGAGGAAATCTAAAAATAAAAGACAAAATGACGGAACAAAAGACGCTAATATTCCACCGTTTGATCCAGAAAGCTGTTAGTGTGCATGACACGAGGAATTATGACCCAGAACACGACAGCCGGAATTCAATTTGGATAGCTTGGGGGCAGAGAGTGCAAAATGGAAAATTATATATCTGTTCAGGTAACTAGCTGGCTGACTTGACTTCATCGAAACAGAAAACTCATTTCCTGCATTGACGATTTAATTTTTTGTTTAAAGTTCTTTCTTTTCAATTTGATCTGACCCATAATCCCACATCGTGTGCCATTTTAGTGAACTGTTAGGTCGTCGCTTGATTTCTGAACTATTGGTCGCTTAATTATTTCTTTAAAAACTGTTTGGTGCTTGATTTCTGAACTGCTGGATGTCTGATTTTTTTTTTTTAATGTTGGCTGTGGGTGGTTGGTAGGTGCTCTGGTGTGGTTTGCTCCTTCTTTCCTATCAAACATCTGTCTTCCTTAGCTCTCCCCCTTCTTTTTAAAAAGTGCTTGTTACTCTCTTGTAACACCTCTAGTATTCGGCATTGATATGACCTAATTGTGCTGCAAGTGCCGTAAAACGCTTACTAAAACAAACGACTGACTGCTGTATGTTTGAACTGTTAATAATAATGATAATCATCATCATCATCATCATCATCATCATCATCATCATCATCATCATCATCATCTTACATGACATTTATATAGCGCTCAACCCCGATTAAAGCACACAGGCTCTGAGCGCTTTACAATACAGTACAACGTACAACAGTAACATAAAACGTTGTGTTCTGACTAAAAGAAAACCAATCCAAATATTCATCATCTAATTAATTTAAAAACAGAAACGACGTCAGCTGACATTTCAAACAATCAAAACCAACCACTGTTACCTGCTTGATCTTTTGTGTTGACTTCAGACAGAGCAGGGCAATTACGTCATCATCAGTGTACTAGTGGCAGCGGGTGAAAGGATCACGTGGCATGGACGAGCTATAATTAACCCTATCCGTACGCCCTGGGGTTATTTTGTACCTCCGTGGTTGTTTTCTTCACATTTTAGAATACTTCTAGTGCAGGGGCGGCTCGTGGGTCTAAAAAGTGGGCGTGCACAATTAAGCTATCTTAAGCTGAAGATATATTTTATTATTTTGGGTGCTTTACGTCATAGAACATTAAAACAATTTGGGCGGTACGACCGTGCGCTATGGACGAACCGCGCCTGTTCTAGTGCAAAGTTCTCTTTGAAACTTTCAGTATTTCTCAAAATATCATTTTGACAGACTACAATGCAAAGTGTAGGGATTGGATTAACGAGTAAATTTCCTCTTTGGAAAGTGGTGGCACAGAGTTCGCCACGTCGTATGGATACGACAGTAAAACACGACGCACGGATGCTCATATGACCTTAGCAGTTGCGAGCGCCGTAAAACCTTATACTATACATATACGGATAGGGTTAAGTGGTGGCACAGAGTTCCCCACGTCGTATGAATACGACAGTAAAACACAAAGCACGGATAGGGTTTAGTGGTGGCACAGAGTTCCCCACGTCGTATGAATACGACAGTAAAACACGGCGTACGGATAGGGTTAAATGGTGGCACAGAGTTCCCCACGTCGTATGAATACGACAGTAAAACACGGCGTACGGATAGGGTTAAATGGTGGCACAGAGTTCCCCACGTCCTATGAATACGATAGTAAAACACGACGCACGGATAGGGTTAAGTGGTGGCACAGAGTTCCCCACGTCGTATGAATACGACAGTAAAACACGGCGTACGGATAGGGTTAATTGGTGGCACAGAGTTCCCCACGTCCTATGAATACGATAGTAAAACACGGCGTACGGATAGGGTTAAATGGTGGCACAGAGTTCCCCACGTCGTATGGATACGACAGTAAAACACGACGTACGGATAGGGTTAATGTACTTAATCAGTGTAGCTTTTGTCTATGTTCGCGCACTCTGATGACTAAACTCGTCCAAAAAATCCCCCCCCCCTTTCCCCTAACACAACCAAAGAAACTCTACACTACACCAAGAACAAACAGGCGTCACTTTACAACAGGGAAAATATCGTGTATTAATTAAACGCGTGTCTGGCGAGAAATAATAAATATGATCTTTTCCCGCTATCACCGCGATTTTGAGAACTGGTGGAGGTCAGATAAGGTCACCAGCGAGGAGGTGGTCAGGGAAAACAAGACAGAGCCCAGTCTGAGTTGAGGCGTGGGTGTTTGGCGGGTGCTCTGCTGCTGTGGTTTCCCCCTTCTTTCCTAGCAAACATCTATCGTCCTGATCTCTTCTACTTCTTTGTGTTTGTTACTTCCTTGTAATATCTCTAATCTTCCGCAGCAATGACATAACCTTATTGTGTTGCAATTGTCGTAAAACTCTCACTAAAAGTAAAACGAAGAATTGAGGTGGGAAGAAGACAAAGGCGATGGGTAGGACTTTCTACTCTCTGGAAGTCAGGCAGCTACATAACAAGGACATTGTTATGAGGGAATCCACAGAGTAAAAGATTAGCTCTTTAACGAGGTAATGGACACCTATGTCCGAGCTACAGCAGACTAACGGCAATGTTACGGCACATTCCGAACCTTCATACACAAGTAAGCAAAGAAAATTTGCATATCTTATAATATGTGAGGCAGCGTG